>NC_133511.1:126495000-126630000 GCF_049354715.1 Callithrix jacchus | reverse complement strand
CGGGTCAATCTCCACCCCAAGACATGATGTCCAGGTGCCACACGGCGGAGCACATGGAGCTGAGAGCTGCGCTCGGAAGGGGGGCTCTCTGGCGATCTTGCTGAGGTCATCTCCAATGACCACTCTGGGAAGCACCTGGGCAGGTCGTGGGGCAAAGGAACGGAGGGTAGGGTCGAGCCCTAGCTCAGGCTCTGAGTCTGGCCAGGCCTCCTAACTTTCTGAAAGAGCGGCTGTTTGAGTTTTGCTTTTTTTTTTTAGCGGTGGCTCACTGCTCACTGCTCACTGCTCACTGCTCACTGCTCACTCACTGCTCACTGCTCACTGCTCACTCACTGCTCACTGCTCACTCACTGCTCACTGCTCACTGCTCACTCACTGCTCACTGCTCACTGCTCACTCTGCTCACTGCTCACTGCTCACTCACTGCTCACTGCTCACTGCTCACTGCTCACTCACTGCTCACTGCTCACTGCTCACTGCTCGCTCACTGCTCACTGCTCGCTCACTGCTCACTGCTCACTGCTCGCTCACTGCTCACTGCTCACTGCTCGCTCACTGCTCACTGCTCACTGCTCACTGCAACCGCTGCCTCCCAAGTTCAAGTGAACTTCCCACCTCAGCATCAGAAGTAACTGGCACTACAGACTCACGGCACCACGCCCGACTAACTTTTGTATTTTCTGTAGAAATGGGGTTTTGTCATGTTGCCCAGGCTGGTCTTGAATTCCTGAGCTCAAGTGATTCACCTGCCTTGGCCTCCCCAAATGCTGGGATTACAAGCGTGGGCCACTGCGCCCAGCTCAGTTTTGCTTCTTTTTTAAAAAACATGAAGAGAGTAATGATTAGACAGCGTTGTGACTGAAATTCAGCTGGAACTGTGTTCGAATCCCAACTCTGCTTTTTATCGGCTGTATTGGTGACTCTGGGCGAGGTACGGTTTCTGAGCCTCACTCTCCCCCTCTTTGGAACCGGTGCTGTGAGGCTCACACACCACGAGACATGTGAATGCCCAGCACTTCGGCACACTCGGTGCCACCCATTACCGCCACCACCGCCATGACCAGAGGATTTCAAGCACCCAGCAAATGGTGCTAGCCAGGCCTGTCCCAAGATTTGCTGACAATCTCCGGCAGGACACTGTGGAAAGGTGGCTGAAATTCTGGAGAGAAAAGACCATCTTTTTGTGCATGAAGTTTGAAGAACCGTCAGTGTGTAGAGTCTTGGGACGCCTCCTTCTCCACGAAGGGTTTGTGACGCCAGCAGAGGCCGGGGCTGCTTAGAATTCGCAGCCTCACTGTTTTCCCTTCACGGCGCTTCATGAAATCAGCCTGAACACCGTTAACGTCTTCTCGTTAAGCTACTTGGTGTTTTCTTTCAATAGGCGACCCTCAGAGCCTGGCTGTGTTCTTCCATGACGTTGCTGCTCTTTTTTTTTTTTTCCTTTTGTCATCAGGCTGAAGTGCAATGGCTCCATCTCGGCTCACTGAAACCTCTGCCTCCCGGGTTCAAGCAATTCTCCTGCCTCAGCCTCCCGAGTAGCTGGGATTACAGCCACACGCCACCACACCCAGCTAATTTTTGTATTTTTAGTAGAGACAGTGTTTCACCATGTTGGCCAGGATGGTCTTGATCTCTTGACCTTGTGATTTGCCCGCTTCAGCCTCCCAAAGTGCTGGGATTACAGGCATGAGCCACCGCGCCTGGCCCAACGTTGCTCCTCCTGACAACCCAACACATTTGCTATGGGAACTCATTTCTGTTTCGATGATGGAGACCAGAGGGGAAAGAGAACTCACATACCAGAAATAACCCTTTGTGGCTGCTTCTGTCAGCTCCCGTCCTCACAGGTGAGGACAGTAACGCTCACAGCACAAGGAGGCCCTCCCAGCTAGGGGAGCTCACATCCTGGGCCTTCTGAACTGGCAGTAAGAGGAGGGCTCCGACGAGGAGGGCTGCCATCCCAGTTGCTATGCCGCATGGTGCCTGCTGGTGGGGGCGCACACAGGCAGACCCAGGATCACCGCAGATGTCTGGAGGAAGCTTTGCTGCCCTTTGTGTGAACAGAAGCGGAGCAGCTTCCTGTACTCCATCCTGATCCAGCATTTACACAGGGCCAGGGCCTACCTGGGAGAGACGACGGGGCTCAGTAACTCCCTTTCCAAGAGTGGACAGGTGTGAGCTATGTCTCCAAGAATGCGTTCCCTGCATGGTCTGGCAGAGGACATGAGAAACCATCTGATGTCCAGCAGTAGGGGACAGCGGATCACATCCCTCGGATCCGCTGGTGTCAGAGGACGTGCCTGGATATTTTTTTTTTTGAGATGCAGTTTCGCTCTTGTTACCCAGGCTGGAGTGCAATGGTGCAATCTCGGCTCACCGCAACCTCCGCCTCGTGGGTTCAGGCAATTCTCCTGCCTCAGCCTCCCGAGTAGCTGGGATTACAGGCACGCGCCACCATGCCCAGCTAATTTTTTGTATTTTTAGTAGACACGGGGTTTCACCATGTGGACCAGGATGGTCTCGATCTCTTGACCTCGTGATCCACCTGCCTCGGCCTCCCAAAGTGCCGGGATTACAGGCTTGTGCCTGGATATTTAATCCCAAGGGAAACGTTTACAGCTGATCAGGAGAAAGGAGGTCATAATTCAAATTATTTTTTTTAAGTACATACATACAATTTTATTATTTTTTTGAGACCGTCTCACTCTGTTGCCCAGGCCGGAGTGCAGTGGTGCAATCTCAGCTCACCGCAACCTCCACCTCCTGGGTTCAAGTGAGCCTCAGTCTCTGTAGCAGCTGGGACTACAAGCATGTGCCACCACGTCCAGCTAATTTTTGTATTTTTTTCTTTTTTTATCTTTTTTTTTAGTAAAGACAAGGTTTCGTCATGTTGGCCAGGCTGGTCTCAAACTCCTGACCTCAAGTCATCTGCCTGCCTCAGCCTCCCAAAGTGCTGGGATTACGGGTTTGAGCTACTGCACTGGGCACATACATACTTTTTTAAAGTCTGAGGAAGAAATTCCCCCAAATAGAACTACTTTTACAATGAAAATGCCGGAAGTCAACCATATTGAGGTACAACTGAAAATATAATGCACTCTTTATAGAGTTTTTCTTTTTTTTTTTTTTTTTTCTATTTTTCTTTTCTTCTGTTTTGAGACAAAGTCTTGCTCTGTCGTCCAGGCTGGAATGGTTCAATCTTGACTCACTGCAACCTCCGCCTCACAGGTACAAGCAATTTTCCTCCTGTCTCAGCCTCCAGAGTAGCTGAGGACTACAGGCTCACGCCATGATGCCCGGCTAATTTTTGTGTTTTTAGTAGACACGGGGTTTCACCATATTGGTCAGGCTGGTCTCGAACTCCTGATCTCAGGGATTACAGGCCTGTGCCACGGCGCCAACTGTTCCATTATTAGAAGGTGAAAAGAATTCTGGAGATGGATGGTGATGACATTTAAGGCAACTTTCTAAGTGCATTCATTCCTCTGCACTGCACCTTTGGAAGTGGTGAGGATGGTAAATTTTACGTTATTTATGTTTAAACACAATGAAACAAATGGAAAAAGAAAAACGTATCTATTAATGCTTATTTAAAATTCAGACACAATTTACTCTAGAATTTAATATAAATGACTCTGAAACAAGCACAAAACTGCACCTTAATTTTAAGGGAACAGCTCAGTGAGTGTTGACAAATGTCACTGGCTATTTATTCACCGCCACCGTAGAGAGAGGATATTTTCCTCTTCTGTTTACCCTTTTCCAGTGAATCTCCATCCAACTTTTTGTCCCTATATATCTTCTTCCAGACTCGCCATTAAATTTTAAAACAAGTAATAAATGTAGCACAGATCGCCAGAGAGCAGCATTTCCACAGATAACAGCAGCCACCCCTCTGTTACGCGCTTCACATGTGCCCAGCAGTCTCTAGCTTGTACATACTGATCGCCTGATAGATGGGGATGCCTCTTCTAATGCTCCTATTAACCCTGTGAATTAGGCATTCCTTTTGCTGTTTTACAAATGAGAAAATGGAATCTCAAGGACGTCTTCCGTTTTCTACCCTGTCATAGTCTCTGCCAATTTCTGGGCTAGCTGGGTGGCCTCATTTTGGAATAACGATGCATAGGGGGAAGAATGGGTGTTGGTGAATTAGAAAGTCTTGGGGGAAATAGTGCATGTTCTAGCAGGTTCTAGCAAAAATACTGGGCTGAGATTCAGAAGCCGCTGGGTCTCAGCCTCTGCGTAGCCAAGGACCAGCTGTGGGGTGTGGCCTTGATCACCTCGGCGTCCACAGCTCTCTTCATCCCACGCTATCCTGCAGTTCTTATTTTCTGATAAAGATTTTTATCACACCCAGAAGTTTCTCCAACGACAAAATCATTTTCAATCACAAGTTGGGGGCAGGGGGTTTGGGAGGGGCTCCAGGGAGTGCTTATGTAGCAGAATGCACATTTGACAGCCTAACGTACATTTCTAACTGTAAAATTAAAGGAAAACTATTGTTTTCATAATGTAAAACTTGGAGGTGAAGCCAAACAAGGTTTTACTTTTTTCTTAGACGTTGGGACATGGGTTCAGAAATAATGGAAGTCACTCATTTGCCACAATCAGGAAGAGGGAACCTCTACGCCCTCAGATAGAAGAAGGAAGACCCCCGAGAAAGGATTTACAGTTCTACAGGGCACTTAAAGAAAAAGTAATAGCTAACTTCAAATCCAGAACAAAGCCACCAAGCCAAGTCCTTCTGGAGACCTGGGTGGGAGACCCCATGCCCCCGCCTGGGTGAGCAGGACATCGGGGTGCCTCAGATTCTACTCGCCATTGCCCATGTCACTCAATGAATGAAACGCCACCTGAAGCAAATCAAATGCAACCTGAAAAGCGAAGTCAGCCCAGTGCAGCCCACTGGTGGCTTCAGGGGCCCCGGGGTGCACAGAGCAGCCCAGGAGGAGGACCTCAGCCCTCAGCACACCTCCACTCTCACCTGGAGAGCCCCCTGCTGGCCAGCACTGCCTTGCCCTCTGCCCGCTTGGCTCACTCCAGCCACACACACCAGGGAGCCCAGCAAACACCCAGGCTTGGGTACCGGGTCCACCTGGGGCAAACCCTCGAGGCCTGGCCATCCATCTCTGTAATTTGAAGCTTCTCACCTGAGCAGAATCCATCCCCTAAGTCCTCAGAGCAGTGCTGTGCCTGTGAAATGGCCAGTACACAGTGGACCTCAAGGCCTGCCATCACTACCTTCATAAGCTCTACATCCCAGGCCCTCTCTGTTCCCTCTTCCTTGTGACCCTCAGGACAAGTCTGAGAGCAAGCTGAGAGGGCAACAGGCCAGCAATCACAATCTGCCCAGGGCGTGGCCACAGTGGGTCTGACCTGGGGAGCCCCTGTCCCGGGATGAGACTAGCACAGCCTGGATTTACAAGCCCCGCTGTTTGGGTTCAAATTCCAACTTCACCACTCACAGGGTGTGCGACCTTGGGTCACTCGGCCACTTTTCTGGGGCCCCCATTTCCCTCCTGCTCCATGGGGGAGTGGGGAATAGAATCCCGTGGGGGTTCTTGTGAAGGCTTGAGCTGAGAACATCCAATCTTCAGTGATTACACGAATGTGCTCAGAACAGCGCCTAGGGCACAGAGGCCGCCTTCGTCATTTCCCCACGCTCCCTGATCACATGGGTCACTCTCTTCCCCATGTCCCTGGAAAGGGCTGTGGATGGGTAGGGGTGGAACCAGAGGCTGCCATCGCCCCCACCGTTTTGGGTCGTGTCCCCTAGTGCAGCCTCTGCCATCGCCCTCAAGAGCATTTATCTCGCATTTACTACGGATCTTTAAAACGAAAGCTGCAGGGGAGGATAATTCACTTTAATAGGAGCCGCCGTCGATTTAAAGCCACAGGGGGGAAGTATAGATTTAACAGAAGCCGCGGCTTTCTGAACCAAGACACGCAGCGTGAGGGTCCTCGGTCCAGAAAGCCTTTGCGATGATGTCTTTTTGTGAAGACTTTCCTGGTGACATTTGCTGCGCCCTCAGTCATTAACGCCAGTCACTGACTGGAGGATGAATGTGGCCTCTGCTCATTGAAATTCATTAGGTCTGGCATTTCTCTTGCTGTCTCTCCCGTTCCCTCCCCATCGCCTGTGCTGTGAGCTGGGCCAGGAGAGCTCTGCCCCAAAACCCCAGCTCCTGGGGCCTCACATCCAGGATCTGGGGGTTTGGAAGAATAACAAGAAATAATTATAGAGTTAAGCCAAAGACCCCTGGACGACCCCTTTAGTCCACGCCAGGGTGTTCTCTGGATGTCGTTTTATTTGCAGGAACCACTCCGTGGAGTGCGCCCTGTTTCTTTCTTCACCTGGCACCTGTGTGGACGCCAGGAGCGCTCATCACGTTCCCTCATCCACTTCCTGACCCCTCTCCACCAGGTAAGGCGCTCCGGACCTCCCCGACCGTGCTGCTCCCCTCATCCCGCGCGCAGGGACTCGGGAACTCAAGCACCAGACCCCCGACACAAGACAGCTCAAAAACCGGGAAACGGAGGCCCAGGTCTCCCTCTTCGAGCCCCCGCCTCCACCACCCTCCAGCCGAGAAGCTGGGGTTCAGTCCCGCCGCTGACCCGCCCACCCTTCCCGAGAGCCTCCTTCCCAGTGCCCCCTTTCAGGTTGCATCCCGGCACAGCCGCGGGGCCCGGGCGAGAGCGGAGCAGGCAGGGGCGCGCGGCCAGGAGCGCAAAGCCCAGGCCTACGCCGAGGCTGCGGCGCCACCTACAGCCCGTGCGGCTCCCATTGTTTCCCCGCCAGCGCCGAGAGCGCGCCGGGCCCCCCGTCGGGGGGCAATTAACCCGGATAAAAGGGGCGGGGCAGGAATTGCAGGAAGATAAAGCCGAGAGAACCTGAGAGTGGTCGGAACTGCGGGTGGAATTCTATTGGACGCCTTTGGAATCAGATGTGCGGGGCTGAGAAAGTGGCGCGGTGGGGCCGGGGCGGGGGGCGAGAGGCCTTTTAAGAGGAAGGGCCCTAAGGCCGAGGTGAGGCTTTTCCCGACAGAGGATAAAGGAGGCGAAGCTCGGGGGCCCCCCAGCCACTGACCCCGGGGTTCCTGACCCCGCCCTTGCTAGTGCCCCGCGCCGAGCTCATCCACTGGGAGCCCCAGGCCTGGGGGAGGGGCCCCAGTGGTCGATTGCTTTACAGAATCAAACTCTCCCAGCCGAGAACCTCGGGCCGTTGCCCGGTGAGGAGTTCCCCGAAACCCGGCCGCTGAGCGAGGCCTCCTCCTCCAGCAGATCGGAACTGCCTGGGCGGGGTCACCCCGGCTGGGACGAGAAGCCGCCGCCTGCTTGACTGCCGCGGGTCCCGGGGGCGGGGGGGGGCTGGAGCCGGAGGCGGAGTGTGAGTGGGTGTGTGCGGGGGGCGGAGGCGTGATGCAATCCCGATAAGAAATGCTAGGGTGTCTTGGGCACCTACGCGGGCCCCGTAAGGCGCTATATAAGGCTGCCTGCCCGGGGCTGCCGAGCCGTCGGAGCAGGAGTGCTGCGTCCAGGATCGCCGGCCACGGCCATCCCAACCCGGCACTCGCAGCCCCGCAGCGCATCCGGGTCGCATCCCTGCCTCCCGCACCCCAGTCGCCGGAGCTGCGCTGAGTGCTCCAGGGAGGTGCCATGCGGAGTGGGTGTATGGTGGTCCACGCCTGGATCCTGGCTGGCCTCTGGCTGGCTGTGGTCGGGCGCCCACTCGCCTTCTCGGACGCGGGGCCGCATGTGCACTACGGCTGGGGCGACCCCATCCGCCTGCGGCACCTGTACACCTCCGGCCCCCACGGCCTCTCCAGCTGCTTCCTGCGCATCCGCACCGACGGCGTCGTGGACTGCGCGCGGGGCCAGAGCGCGCACAGTGAGTGCCCGCTGGGACCTCACCCCCGCCCCGCCGCGCGCACCCCACCCCAGCGCCGTTCCTTCCTTTGCCACCTTAGGCTCCCGAGGACCCCTCAACTCCTAGGAACCCCAAGTTTTGATACCTGAGAGTTAGAATCCCCCCCTTAGTCCCCAAACAGCGCGGGACACTGGAGAGAGGCACAGGCTCGTGGACCGACCCCACCCACTTGGTGCGGGCCCCACGGGTCCAGGCTGCAGCTTCTCGCTCTCCCTGCGCCCAGGTTTGCTGGAGATCAAGGCAGTGGCACTGCGGACCGTGGCTATCAAGGGCGTGCACAGCGTGCTGTACCTCTGCATGGGCGCCGACGGCAGGCTGCAGGGGCTGGTAAGTGTCCCTACGGGGAGGATGCCCCGGGACAGGGGATCGACCACTGTCCCTGGGCAGAGGCCTGAAGGGGAAAAAGGTGCTGGTTCGAATCCAGGGTTTCCTCACCTCCTCCCAGATCCGTGTGTAGCTTCGAGGGAAAGATTGCAAGGATCGACTAAGCGCATGTCCCACGATTTTCTACGGAAATTTAGGGTCTCAGCCAGTAGCTGGAGAAGAGGCAAAAGCTGCCTTTGCATTTCCAGTTGAGCCAAAGGCCGGCCCAGCCGGACCGAGGAAACCCGTTATTCGGCCTCCTTTGATATTAAGCATGAAAACCCACCTCGGGGCTTTTTCAGCCTCTGCCTGCGCGTGTGTGGTCCTCGCCTCCGTTTCCCTCCCTCCGGCATAAAAATAAGAAAAAAAGAACAGAAAAGAAAAAAGAGGGTCTATCCACAACTTTCATTTAAGAACAAATCGATTGTCAAGTAAGGCAGAAGACAGGGCATTGGGAATGGGCGAGTTTTTTTTAAATGAATTTGTAATCCACCAGGAGCATGGTGTGGCTCAGCCGCAGATGCGCTGGAGTCACGTTCCACCCGAGGACCGCTTTTCCTCCCGCGGGCCTCACCTGTCCTGTCAACGCTTTCTGGTGGGGGCGGGGGTGGGGGCTGGCTGGGAAGGCCCAGGTAACCGCAGAGGTTCCCGCCGGAAGTGTATGAGCGCTGGGGCTCTGATGGCCGGGAACAAAGGCTGGGAGTTCAAAGGAACGAACCGGCGCCCCTCCCGCGGCCCCGCGCGCAGGGGAGGCTGTGTGAGGTCTGGTCCGCGCAGGCCTCACACGCAGCCCTGGGCTCCCTGGCCGCCCCTGCCCGGGCCCCCCACCCCCAGAAAGGATACAGAGGTGGGGCCGCCTCCGGCCCAACCAGCTTCTTTGTGAACCGTGGGACAAAGCATTTTAGAGTCTCCAAATTGCTCGGTGCTTGTGCGGTGCTCCCTGTATTCAGAGTGCCTGTTTCAGATTTTATGGCGGAGCCCGGCGCTAGAAAACTGCAGGGAAAGGGGGTGGTCGGCCCGCTGAACTCTGACTCCCACCCAGAGCCGCTCAAACCCACCCTTGCAACTTTAATTATGACATTTGTCATTGGGGGGGCTCCTAATGATGGGAGGGCAGGAGGGGACGTCAACCTAACCGGCCATTCTGTCCAAATTGGGGATGAGGGCGCAGATCACCTAAAATCCCTTTGTGCCTTTTTTTTTTTTTTTTTTTTTTTTTTTTTTGAGAGTCTTTCTCCCTCACCCAGGCTGGAGTGCAGTGGCCCAATCTCAGTTCACTGCAACCTGTCCCTTCCGGGTAGTGTTTCTCCTGCCTCAGCCTCCCATGGAGCTGGGATTACAGGTGCCCGCCACCATGCCCAGTTAACTTTTTTATTTTTAGTAGAGACAGGGTTTCACCATGTTAGCCAGGCTGGTCTCGAACTTCTGACCTCAAGTGATCCGCCTGCCTCAGCCTCCCAAAGTGCTGGGATTACAGGCATGAGCCACCGACCTGGCACCGTTGTGCCTCTTGATCCACTGTGCATGGTCTAACATGGATTGAGGATCTTTTTCTTTCTTTTTTGAGATGGAGTCTCAGTCTGTCCCTCAGGCTGGAGTGCAGTGGCCTGATGGCTCACCGCAACCTCCGCCTCCTGGGTTCAAGAAATTCTCCTGCCTCAGCCTCCCAAGTAGCTGGGACTACAGGCACACACCACCATGCCCAGCTAATTGTTTGTATTTTTAGTAGAGATGGGGGTTTCATCATGCTGGCCAGACTGGTCTTGAACTCCTGACCTCGTGATCTGCCCGCCTCAGCCTCTCAAAGTGCTGAGATTACAGGCATGAGCCACCACACCCGGTCACTTTCTTTCTGAAATAGAAATTCCACATTCTTCTAGAAGCTTGAAGTCATTTCATTTTTGTATGGAGAAAGTGATACTAATCCCTCCCGAAGGACTAGCTGAGTAAATAGAAGCAGGTCTCCAGTCATTCGGTTTTCTGTTCCTTATTTATCAGTGGGTATTTCTGGGAGTTTGGGAGAAATGGTTCGTGCTGTCTGGTGCTTCGTCCCAGCTGTCCGTGGGCTCGGCAGGAGCCTGGTTGCTGCAGTGCGTCTCTTATCAGGAGCTTATCGGCACAGGCACATCCTCACTCACCTGCAGTTCAGTGACCTTTGCAGACTTAGGCAGAAACCTGACTGAGGCCGGCCTGCCGTGTGTTCACTGCCTGTCCCGGGTCGTCCAGGGGTCACGACACCAGTGTGGGACTGCACTTGCCCACTGGCACCTCTCAACCCCGTGGACTATGAGTGTTCTAAGACCAGGCACTGGCTTCCCTCAGCACACATTTCCGGCCACCAGCTGGGTGCCTGCCTGGCCTGGCCTGGCCTGGGGGAGGGGCTGCTGAGATCTGGCTCCTAGCCCAGGGCCTGGAAGGCCCTTGGTGACTAAATGGAGGAGACAGGAGGACTGATGGTTCCTAGAACTGCTGCCGACCAGAAGGCCTTAGAATGACAAAGGCACACAGCGATTTCTGAGACAGGTGGGGAATCCACGCGTTAGTCCAGGCTCCAGATCGGATCACACGTCATTTAAAAGACCTGTCCTGAGGTGATAACCCGGTGTTTCCGTGTTTCCCAAAGTGCCAGGGAATACCCAGGAGCTTTTTAAAGGCCAGGAGTTATGTATTTAACGCAAAGGGTAAGGGAAACATGGACAGCACTGCTGTGAGCTGATGGATATTATTGCTCAGGATAAGACTCTTGAAAAAGTGAGATGATTTAGTGGAAATTACTTGGGTCTATATGTAGTATATATGTAGTATTACATATATGCATAAAATATACACATGTGAAATACATACCTCAATTTTGTGTGTGTGCATGTATATATATAAAGATTATAAAGAATGTACAAATATATATAAATGTATATTTAATGTGGGACAAAGAATTATATTAATTTATATAGCATTATATAATGTAATGTGTACATTATATTAATGTTATGTTAATATAATGTACATATTATATATACTTACAGGTACAGTACATGTTTTATATGATTGTTGTGTTTATGTGTATGTATATATATTTACATACACACACACCTATATATATACATATGCATATATATATATGGGGTTTTTTTTGAGACAGGGTTTTGCTGTGTCACTCAGGCTAGAGTGCAGTGGCATGATCATTGCTCTCTGCAGACCTGACCGCCCCCGCCCCAGACTCAACCCATCCTCCCACCTCTCAGCCTCTCCAGTAGCTGGGACTACAGGCTCCCACCTCCATGCCCCACTACTTTTTGTGCTTTTTGTAGAGATGGAATTTTACCATGTTGCCCAGGCTGGTCTCAAACTCTGGTTCAAGTGATCCACCTGCCTGGGCCTCCCAAAGAGCTGGGACTACAGGCATGAGCTACTGTGCCTGGCCTCAAAATAGACTGCATAGCATATATATTTATACATGTAAAGGCATGTTTTATATATACTTACATATACAGTGTGTATATCGGCAAGCATATATAAAGCATGTAAGTGACGCTCATGTGGAAGGCCACCGCTGGTGGCCAGCAGGGACAGTCCGAAGCACAAATGTCCACATGTCCCCATGTTCCTCGTCCTCTGTGGATTGCTCAGAGCTGCCTGTTTTCTCTGCAGCTCCAGTACTCGGAGGAAGACTGTGCTTTCGAGGAGGAGATCCGCCCTGATGGCTACAATGTGTACTGGTCCGAGAAGCACCGCCTCCCGGTCTCCCTGAGCAGCGCCAAACAGCGGCAGCTGTACAAGAAACGAGGCTTTCTTCCACTGTCCCATTTCCTGCCCATGCTGCCCATAGCCCCAGAAGAGCCTGAGGACCTCAGGGGACACCTGGAATCTGACGTGTTCTCTTCACCCCTGGAGACTGACAGCATGGACCCATTTGGGCTTGTCACGGGACTGGAGGCGGTGAACAGTCCCAGCTTTGAGAAGTAACTCAGGCCAGGCCCAGGACCCCTCACTGCTGCCAGGGACTGTGGAACTGGCAGAGTGGAGGCCATGCATCTATAAGAACCGTCCTGAGTCCACACTCTGTGTAGCGTTAGGAAGAAACATCTAGAAGTTGTACATATGCAGAGTTATCCATTGGCCGTGCCAGTTTCTAGCCGATAGACTTGTCTGATCATAACATTGGAAGCCTGCTGCCTGCCCAGCTGCTGCCCAGGCCCCCATCCCACTCCCCCGAGGCTGCGGGACAAGCTGCTATGCTTGAACACCTGCCCTGATGGGGAACTTACTTCCTCTGGAAAAATTCCTATGTTGAGCTGCAATTCTCTAATTTTTTCTCATCACTTCCCCAGGGGCAGCCGGGAGACAGGCAGTGGTTTTAATTTCAGGAAGAGGTGATCAGCTCCGTAAAACAGCAGGTACATTTCACTCAATCCCATGTGGGAATTGATCTAGATCTCAACTTCCAGGGACTGTTTGCCCTTCCCGAACCCTCCAGGCCAGAACTGACTGGAGCAGGCATGGTCCACCAGGCTTCCGGAGCAGGGCAAGCCCAGAGCCCCACTCCAGCCGTGGGATGCCTGAGAAGTCCCCCTAAGGTCGGTTCTGCTGTGGACTACAAACTTCCCTGGGCTACTCATTAGTCTGCCCCAAGAAAGATAAGATCATTCTCCTCCTTTCCTTCCTCTTGTTAGACACCATCATACTGTATATAGCTGACTCGTGCCGGGCTCAGAGCTGGTTCCCCTAAGGTGGACGGTGGAGCTGCCACCTTTGCCTCCAGCTCAGAGGGACGGGCAGTAAGGACAGCCAGTCCCAGCCATGGTGACATGGGGTTTCCAGGGAATGGGATCTGCCCAGCTCGTGTGGATGTAAGGGGCACTCTGGTATGGAACCCACAGGCCTGCACCCCTTCCTAAATCTCCCCCACTTCACCTGGGGTCTCTCCCTCCTTTCGTGAGAGCTGTGGACGCTGTCCTGAGAATGACTGCCGTCCCAGGTGTCACTGCTTCCACCTCCTGGCCCACCTGGCCCTCTACCATCCCCACACGTCTCCCCGTGGACTGGGACTTCCTAGGCCCCTGCTTTATATCAGCTTGCACTTCTCATTCAAAAATCACGAAAAGAAAAGGTTTGCAGACCTCAAGTCTTGCCAGCGGCTTGCGGTGCGGAAGCAGTGGGGAGAGACTTCCACCTTTTCCCCAGCACTTGGTTTTCCGACATGCTATTTATGAGTAATTTATTTTGATATGTACATCTCTTATTTTCTTATTATTTATGCCCCCAAATTATATTTATGTATGTAAGTGAGGTTTGTTTTCTACATTAAGACGGAGTTTGTTTGTATCAAAAGTCGCATTCTGTTATCTGCCTGGAATGTTGGGGAGGGCGCGGAAGGGGCTGGTGGGGGCAGCGGCGTCCACAGCAGGAAACCCTTGATGTGTTTGCCCCTTGACACCAAAAGCTCGGGTGAGAAGTTCACCAGGTTTGGGCTAGCCAGCGCTGGTGCTAGAGGCTGGTTCGGGCCCTGCTGTCCTGCCCCTTCCTCATGCCTAGGGGCTTGGCTTCCTCAGACCACCTTCCGTTTAGCCATCTCAGTGGTCAGGGCGGCCTCTCCGCCAGGAGTGTTTTAGGCTGCAGGAAACAAACACCAAGGAACAAAGAACTCTCGCCCTCCACCCTCTTCACTGCGAGGAGGTGCTCCTGCAGCCCCCACCCACTAGATGCCCATAGCAACCCCCAAGTTTCGGGGACCAAAATACCTCCAGAAGTTCTTGCACGTCCTTGGGGGGCAAAATCACCCTTGACAGAGGACAACTGGCCTGAGCAGATAGGATGGTTTTTGTCCAGCAACAAATCCAGAGGGACCCAATGGCCCGGCGATGCCCAGGCTGTGCCCTCTGAGCTTCCCTTGATGTCTCTGTCATGCTGTGGCCTGGTCTCCACAGGGCTGAGCTCTCTGTCCTCAGGGAGAGGGAATCATTTCACCTGGGCCTCTCTCACCAAGAAAGCCAAAACTTCTTTAGAACCTTTCAGCAAATTCCGGTTACATCCTAGGAGCCAGGCTTGCATCACAGTGCCAGGCCAGCCCCAGCTGCAAGGCAGGCTGGGAAGACAAGAATTAGTGGTCAGGGTGACCAGGTGTGGGTCCACATCCTGAGTAGGAGCAGGTGCAACCGCAGACCAAAGTGTGCGTGAAACGTGATTCTAAGCGACCATTTGCCAGGGATGAGGGCTGCTGGAGAGGCCCGGGAGGAGGGTTGGGTCACTCATGTCAGTAGTTCCCAGGTGCTTCCATGGGCAGTGAGGGGGATAAGGTCGTTGCTCAGGCCTACGAAGCCCACTTCGGATAAGCCTCCCAGCCTTCCAGCAAAGGGGCCCTCATTCTTACTGATGACACTCCCAGGACACCCAGAGTTGACCCTTGGGCCATTCCCTGTCTCCATTTGCCAATCAAGATGCCCTCTCGTCCAGGCACAGTGGCTCATACCTGTAATCCCAGCACTTTGGGAGGCTGAAGCAGGCAGATCACAAGGTCAGGCATTTGAGATGAGCCTGGCCAACATGGTGATACCCCGTCTCTACTAAAAATACAAAAAAATAGGCTGGGCATGGTGGCATGCACCTGGTAATCCCAACTACTTATGAGGCTGAGGCAGGAGAATTGCTTGAACCTGTGAGGCACAGGTTGCAGTGAGCAGAGACCGCGCCACCATACTCCAGCCTGGGCGACAGAGTGAGCAAGACTCTTTCTCAAAAAAACAAAGATGCCCCTATCAGTCTTTGAGCCCCTCGCCACATGGCCACGCAGACTGGAGAGCTGGCAGGCAGGGCTGGATGACACTTGTGGGCACAGCCTTCTCTATGTTTGGCAAGGCCAGACACCAAAGGCACTCTCTTGGAGCCACGCAGGCTGGGGGCAGCACAGGGGCTGTGGGCAGTGTTCTGCCCACATGAGGCCCTGCCCTGCGGACGCCATTTCAGTGGCTTCCTCTGTAGCCCCATCATGCAGACCCTGTCCTGCTGCGGACATGAGGTAAACAGGGTCTGCATGGTGGGACTACAGAGGAAGCCAGTGAAATGGTGTCCGCATGACGCCTGGCACAGAGCTGGCTGCCTACCCACAGCAGCCCTCGCCAAGGATACAGCCAGCTGTCCAGAGTTATGTCCACTGGTTCTCAAATTTGGCTGCACACTGGGGTCACCTCGATAAAAATAAAATGTCTGGAACCCACTCATGGAGATTTTGTTTTTGAGGCAGTCTTGCTCTGTTGCCCAGTCTGGAGTGCAGGGTGCAATCTCAGCTCACTGCAACCTCCACCTTCTGGATTCAAGCAGTTCTCTGCCTCAGCCTCCTGAGTAGTTGGGATTATAGGCACGCGCCACCACACCCGGCTAGTTTTGTATTTTTAGTAGAGACGGGGTTTCACCATCTTGGCCAGGTTGGTCTTGAACTCCTGACCTCGTAATCCACCCGCCTCGGCCTCCCAAAGTGCTAGGATTACAGGCGTGAGCCACCACACCTGGCCGATTCTGGGTTTTTGTTTTTCTTTTTTCGTCTTGTTTTTTGAAACAGTCTTACTCTGTCATCCAGGCTGGAGCGAGGTGCGATGTCACCGAACGCCGCAGTCTTCACCTCCCGGGCTCAGGTGATCCTGCCGCCTCAGCCTCCCAAGTAGCTGGGACCAAAGACCCATGCCCAGCTTGTTTTTTCAAAAAAAAAAAAAAGTTGTAGCAATGGGGTCTTGCTATGTTGCGCAGGCTGGTCTCGATCTCTTGGGCTCAAGTGGTCCTCCTGCGTGACCTCCTAAAGTGCTGGAATTATAGATATGAGCCACTGTGCCTGGCCAAGACTCTGATTTAATGGGAATGGGTGTGGTCTGGACATCGGAAAATTTTTAAAAGCTCCTCGCAGTTCTAATGTGCAGGGAACCAGAGGGAACCAGTTCAAATTCCATTTTTGTGCTCTGAAGACCGGCACCTCAGGTATTCCCCATGCTCCTGCACCTCCTACTCACTTCAACACTTTGAGTGAGGCACAAGAACCTTACCTCTACTTAGGTCTCTCCTCTCTCCACTTTTTTCTTTTTTTTGAGACAGAGTTTCACTCTTGTTACCCAGGCTGGAGTGCAATGGCGCGATCTCGGCTCACCGCAACCTCCACCTCCTGGGCTCAAGCAATTCTCCTGCCTCAGCCTCCCGAGTAGCTGGGATTACGGGCATGCCCCACCATGCCCAGCTAATTTTTTGTATTTTTAGTAGAGACGGGGTTTCACCATGTTGACCAGGATGGTCTTGGTCTCTTGACCTCGTGATCCACCCGCCTAGGCCTCCCAAAGTGCTGGGATTACAGGCTTGAGCCACTGTGCCCGGCCCACCTCTCTCCACTTTTAAAGTATCATTACATTATCGGGGGAAAATGAAGAAAGAGCCTTATCAGCACCGCTGTCTCTGGAGTCTTCTTTCTTCTGCACAGCGAGGATAATTAGTGAATGCGTGGCTTCATGAACTAATTCACACTAGAGTGTTGATGGTTACTATGTTTGCTCTCTAGGCCACATTGTTACTGACCTGGCAGCTGCGAAGCCCTGATGACAGACTGTGGGTGATGCAGGCATCCTGGCAGGAGCCGGGGAAGGTGGTTTTTCTGAGGCTACATCTTAGCAGCCACCCTCCCCTACCCTTCCTCTGCTCCCCATAAAGAGGCAGCCTTGCTTCCTTCCTGCACCCCTGACCCTGCTTTAGATAGCACTGCCAAATAAATAAAGATACAGCACCCAGAGCTAAATCTGAATTTCAGATGAGCAGTGCATTTCTTTAGTAGGAATATAGCCTGTGCAGTATTCGGAACATGTGCACACTAAAACGTTACTTGTTGCTGATCTGAAATTCAAATGGAATCGGGTGTCCTGTGTTTTCTCTGGCAAGCCTAGCTTTAGGCCCACACCACTGACCTGGAGTTAACAACAAGAGAGGAAGGGGGCAAAAGTCTTTCTGTTGAACAAGCCTCTCCGCTGGTGAGAATCCAAAATGGAACTGAAAAGATCCCCTGGGCAGGGAGGCCTCGAGTGAATCCCACTGTTTCTTTGGGCCTGTTTCTCCATCTGTAAAGTGAGAGCCCTTTCATCGCCTCAAGGCCTGTTCACTCCTGGAGATTCTGGCAAAGCGCCCAGGAGCTGGGCAAGGCCTCTCATCCAAGAAGGCTGGAACCCAATACCCTGGCATTAGGACTCTCATGGTTGCAAGTGACTGAAAACACAACTCAGGCCGGGGGTGGTGGCTCACGCCTGTAATCCCAGCACTTTGGGAGGCTGAGGTGGGCAGATCACGAGATCAAGAGATTGAAACCTTCCTGGCCAACATAGCGAAACCCCGTCTACAAAAATTAGCCGGGCGTGGTGGCACACACCTGTAGTCCCAGCTACTCAGGTGGCTGAGGCAGGAGAATCACTTGAATCCTGGAGGAGGAGGTTGCAGTGAGCTGATATCGTGCCAATGCACTCCAGCATGGTGACAGACAAGACTGTCTCAAAAAGAAAAAAAAAGAAAAATACAACTCAAATTGACTTGAGGTGGGAAAAAAGGGAACTTACTGGCTCACCTTACTGAAAAGGCCAGCTGGTGCCAGGCTTTAAGGGTATGGGATCTGGCCGCTGGCACGACACCAGGCATCAGCTGTCTGTCAGTTTTCAGATAATCTTTTCCCTTTGTGGTGACAAGTTGGCTCCAGCAGCCGCGGAGGAGATGATGGCCAATTCTCTTCTCTCACCAACAACTCTGGCAAGTGCCCCGGATTGGGTCTCAGGGATCCTTCCTATGTCCCTTGTTCATCCCAGCTGGGCACAGAAGGCTCTGACTGGCTGGGCTGTGTCCCCTTCTGCCACCCAGGGAAGAGTCAGCCCCCAAGGGATTCGAGGACTAAGCTGGGAGAGACACTTCCCCAGAGGAAAACCCAGGGCACGGGTATTCCCCAAGCTCCCACAGTTCAGCATCCACTGGGCAAGCTTCCCTCTTGGGATTGGCAAAGGCCAGCCAGACGTGTTCTCTAAGACCAAAGAGGAGAGTCAGTGGGTGGGGACAGGGCCAGCCCAGATGCAGGAATTGTCCATTCAGTTACGGAGGGCAGAGGACAGCACCCTTCCTGCCTTAGTCTCACACTCCCTCCCCCACTGTCAAGGTGACTAAAAAGGAATTCAGTTAGGGGAGTGGGGTGAGAAGGTATACCTTTGCTACCAGAGGCAAAGAAAGAGACAGAAAGAGAGAGAGAGAGAAAGACAGATGGACAGACACTGGGTGTTTTGATACAGCCATGCACGCTATGATGATGACCTGTTCCTGGTGGCCACATACACAACAGTGGGCCCATGAGATTCTAATTCCACCTTTTGACTATGCGTTTTCTATCTTTTTAGCTCATGTTTAGATACACAAATGCCCTATGTTTTTAGATTTATTTAGATGTGTTAGGCACAAAAATCTAAACATTTGTAAACATATCTAAAACACTATATTTTTAGATATGTTTAGATATAAAAATCACCCTTGATGGAGATCCACTGGTCTGAACAGAGAGGATTTTTTTTTTTTTTTTTTGGTCCAGCAAGAAATGCAGAGGGACCCAGTGGCCCAGCGATGCCCGGGCTGTGCCCTCTGTGCTTCCCTTGGTGTCTCTGTCGTGGTGCCTCGTCTCGGCAGGGTTGCTATGGCTTCAGTGGAGCCATCTGTTCTCAGGGAGAGGGAATCATTTCACCTGGGCCTGTACTGACTTTGCCTGCAGTATTCGGTGTGGTACCGTGCTGTGCAGGTGTGTAGCCTGGGAGCCATCAGCTGGACTGCATAGCCCAGGTGTGTAGCAGGCAATGCCACCCAGGGTTGTGTGAGTCCACTCTATAATGTTCGCACAACGGCAAAGTCACCCAGCGATGCACTTCTCAGGATGCATCCCCATCAGTCAGCTTTGCGTGCTTGTGCACACACATGGCGGTATGCGTAATGTACCACGGTCGGCTTTGCGTGCTTGTGCACACACATGGCCGTATGCGTAACGTACCACGGTCGGCTTTGCGTGTTTGTGCACACACATGGCGGTATGCGTAACGTACCACGGTCCTTTGCGTGCTTGTGCACACACATGGCCGTATGCCTAACGCACCACGGTCGGCTTTGGGTGCTTGTGCACACACATGGCCGTATGCGTAATGTACCACGGTCGGCTTTGGGTGCTTGTGCACACACATGGCGGTATGCGTAATGTACCACGGTCGGTTTTGCATGCTTGGGCACACACATGGCGGTATGCGTAATGTACCACGGTCGGCTTTTCGTGCTTGTGCACACACATGGCCGTACGCGTAACGTACCACGGTCGGCTTTGGGTGCTTGGGCACACACATGGCGGTATGCGTAATGTACCACGGTCGGCTTTTCGTGCTTGTGCACACACATGGCCGTACGCGTAACGTACCACGGTCGGCTTTGGGTGCTTGGGCACACACATGGCGGTATGCGTAATGTACCACGGTCGGCTTTTCGTGCTTGTGCACACACATGGCCGTACGCGTAACGTACCACGGTCGGCTTTGGGTGCTTGGGCACACACATGGCGGTATGCGTAACGTACCACAGTCAGCTTTGCGTGCTTGTGCACACACATGGCGGTCTCTTTCCCTGTCCACTTCTAAATTATCAGTATTCCTCTGCAAACATTGAGCACCACGTCAGATGCCATGATTTTTGGTGTCAGCCATCAAAGATGACTATTAAAAGGCATGAGAAGGACACTCTCATATTTTTACTGCTGCCCCCCACCCCCTGCCTTTTTTTTTTGAGACAGAGTCTTGCTGTGTTGCCCAGGCTGGAGTGCAATGGCGCAATCTCGGCTCTCCGCACCCTCTGCCTCCTGGGTCAGGCGATTCTCCTGCCTCAGCCTCCCGAGTAGCTGGGCTTACAGGTATGCGCCACCACACCCGGCTAATTTTGTAATTTTAGTAGAGATGGGGTTTCTCCATGTTGGTCAGGGTGTTCTCGAACTCCTGACCTCAGATGATCCGCCCTCCTTGGGGCTTCCCTAAATTCTGGGATTACAGGCATGAGCTACCACGCCCAGCCTGAGTGAATTTTGATAGCTTCCTTCGTCCCCGCTCCACCCTCTCTCCCTCCTGCCTTCCCTTTCTCCCTGCTCCTTCCTTTCTTTCTTCCATCTTCATTTCCACACTAACGTCAAGGCTGCCTGCTTGCTTTCCCTTGCTTTCATTTACAGCTTAAGGCAAAACACCAACTTTCATCCTTTGCTGTAAACTGCCCACGGTTCAGGTTTCCCCTTCTGTGTCCTCCCTGTGCCACTCTCCTCCCTGGCAGCCTCATCACTGAAGTTGAAAGTAAAGAGACCTGGTTGGGTGCAGTGGCTCACGCCTGTAATTCCAGCACTTCGGGAGGCCAAGGAAAGTGGATTACCTGAGGTCCGGAGTTTGAGAGCCACCTGACTACCATGGTGAAAGCCCATCTTTATTAAATACAAAAAATTAGCCCTGCGTGGTGGTGCACGCCTGTAATCCCAGCTACTTGGGAGGCTGAGGCAGGAGAATTGCTTGAACCTAGGAGGTAGAGGTTACGGTGAGCTGCGATCCTGCCATTGCACTGCAGCCTGGGTAACAAGAGTGAAATTCCATCTCAAAAGCAAACAAACAAAAACTTAACCTCCAATGCACCTCAGAGTATGGCTGTACTTCAAGACATGACCTTTGAAGAGCTGATTAAGGTTAAATGAGGTCATATGAGTGAGACTGTTTAAAAAGTAAGTTAAAAAGGCAATTTTTAACTATTGAAATACATGGAAATGATCTGGAAACTGAATTATATTGCTAATTTGCTCGGTGGGATTAAGTATGATGGCTATATAAAAAATCCATGTCTGTTAGACATGCACCGAAGTATTTATGGGTGAAATGACTCAGCAAAAATGAGGTCATTGTTGGAACAAGAACGGTGAAATCCTGACCCTTGCTGAGGCTGGGTATTGGTGATGGGGGTCTGATTATATCACCTCCCCTTGGGAATGTTTGAAATGTCTATAACAGAAACTAAAAAGGAAACCGAAACCAGATGTGGATTCTTCACACTCTGTCTTTCTCTACCAAGCCACGTAGAAGAGGTTGCAAAGACTGTGTCACAAACTAGTGAACCTTCGAGGCCTGGATCCCTGCGTGACCACGTGGAGCAGAACCGCCAATCACCTGTGCTGAACTTGGAGGAGAACGGTGGAGAAATAAACCTTTGTTATGTTGAGTCTTGCCAATTTCACTGTTGGCTTTTTATTGAGGGTATATTGTGGAGGAGAAGAAGTAAATTCAGGACACTGTCTATAGTGTAACAGAATTTGTCATTTAAAAAAGCATGTACTACTGTGGGAAGCTGAGGTGGGAGGATCACTGGAGGACAGGAGTTTGAGACTAGCCTGAGCAGTATAGTGAGATATCACCTCTACAAAAAACGTAAACGTCAGCCAGGTGTGGTGGTGCATGCCTGTAATTCTAGCTTCTTGGGAAGTGAATTGGGAGGATTCCTTGAGTCCAGAAGTTCAAGGCTGCAGTGAGCTACAATCATGCCGTTGATCTCCAGTTTAGGAGACAGGGTGAGGCCCTGTCTCAAAAAAGAAAGGCCTACACATATGTATTTTTATATGTGAAGATACATTTTCTGGAAGGAAGTATAGAAAATGACAAAACTATGGGTGCTTCTGGGACAGGAATTAAAGGACTGGAGACAGGGTTGGAAGGAGAACTTTCACTATAAGCTTTTTCTCCAGTTTGAGTTTCTTTTTCCAAAACCGTGTGTGTGTGTGTGTGCATGTATATATACATATACATGTGTATGTTTGTATACACGCATGTGACTGAATTGTGTCCCCAAAGCTCATATGTTAAAAACTTGACCTCTAGTGCACCTCAGAGTGTGACTGTATTGAAGATATGACCTTTGAAAGATAATTAAATGAAGTCATGTGAGTGAGGCTGTGGAAAAAAAAAACCTTAAGAAGGCGGTTTTTAACCCCTGAAATACGTGAAAATGGTCCGGAAATTGAATTGTATTGTTAATCTGCTAGGTGGGATCATGTATGATGGTTGTGTAAAAACCTGTTATTTGTTAGATACGCACCGAAGTATTTATATTTGAAATGACTCGGCAAAAATGGTAGGGGTGGGGAATGAGGTCACTGCTGGAACAAGAATGGCGAAATCCTGACCCTTGCTGAGGCTGGGTATTGGTGATGGGGGTCTGATTATATCACCCCCCCTTGGGAATGTTTGAAATGTCTATAACAGAAACTAAAAAGGAAACCGAAACCAGATGTGGATTCTTCACACTCTGTCTTTCTCTACCAAGCCACGTAGAAGAGGTTACAACGACCGTGCCACAAACTGGTGAACCTTCGAGGCCTGGATCCCTGCGTGACCACGTGGAGCAGAACCGCCAATCACCTGTGCTGAACTTGAAGGAGAACGGTGGAGAATAAACCTTTGTTATGTTGAGTCTTGCCAATTTCACTGTTGGCTTTTTATTGAGGGTATATTGTGGAGGAGAAGAAGTAAATTCAGGACACTGTCTATAGTGTAACAGAATTTGTCATTTAAAAAAGCATGTACTACTGTGGGAAGCTGAGGTGGGAGGATCACTGGAGGACAGGAGTTTGAGACTAGCCTGAGCAGTATAGTGAGATATCACCTCTACAAAAAACGTAAACGTCAGCCAGGTGTGGTGGTGCATGCCTGTAATTCTAGCTTCTTGGGAAGTGAAAGTGGGAGGATTCCTTGAATCCAGAAGTTCAAGGCTGCAGTGAGCTACAATCATGCCGTTGATCTCCAGTTTAGGTGACAGGGTGAGGCCCTGTCTCGAAAAAAAAAGGCCTACACATATGTATTTTTATATGTGAAGATACATTTTCTGGAAGGAAGTATAGAAAATGACAAAACTATGGGTGCTTCTGGGACAGGAATTAAAGGACTGGAGACAGGGTTGGAAGGAGAACTTTCACTATAAGCTTTTTCTCCAGTTTGAGTTTCTTTTTCCAAAACCGTGTGTGTGTGTGTGTGCATGTATATATACATATACATGTGTATGTTTGTATACACGCATGTGACTGAATTGTGTCCCCAAAGCTCATATGTTAAAAACTTGACCTCTAGTGCACCTCAGAGTGTGACTGTATTGAAGATATGACCTTTGAAAGATAATTAAATGAAGTCATGTGAGTGAGGCTGTGGAAAAAAAAACCTTAAGAAGGCGGTTTTTAACCCCTGAAATACGTGAAAATGGTCCGGAAATTGAATTGTATTGTTAATCTGCTAGGTGGGATCATGTATGATGGTTGTGTAAAAACCTGTTATTTGTTAGATACGCACCGAAGTATTTATATTTGAAATGACTCGGCAAAAATGGTAGGGGTGGGGAATGAGGTCACTGCTGGAACAAGAATGGCGAAATCCTGACCCTTGCTGAGGCTGGGTATTGGTGATGGGGGTCTGATTATATCACCCCCCCTTGGGAATGTTTGAAATGTCTATAACAGAAACTAAAAAGGAAACCGAAACCAGATGTGGATTCTTCACACTCTGGCTTTCTCAACCAAGCCACGTAGAAGAGGTTACAACGACCGTGCCACAAACTGGTGAACCTTCGAGGCCTGGATCCCTGCGTGACCACGTGGAGCAGAACCGCCAATCACCTGTGCTGGACTTGGAGGAGAACGGTGGAGAATAAACCTTTGTTATATTGAGTCTTGGAAATGTCATAGCTGGTTTGTTATCCAAAGTATATGATGGAGCAGAAGTAAATTCAGGACATCTATAGTATAATTGGACATTTCAAAGGACATGTACCACTTTGGGAGGCTGAGGTGGGAGGATCACTTGAGGCCAGGAGTTGAGACTAGCCTAGGCAATCTACTGAGTGCCCATCTCGGCAAAAAATGTAAACATCAGCCAGGTGTGGTGGCGCACACCTGTCCTAGCTTTCGGCTACAGACTGGAGCCTGCACTGTCGGCTTCCCGACTTTGGAGGTTTAGGGACCCAGACTGATCCACCACCACTGGCTTCCTTGCTCCTCAACTTAGAGACTGCCTGTCGTGGGACTTGACCTTGTGATCATGCGAGTCAATTCTCCTGAATAAACTCACTTTCATACTACCTCCTATCTGTCCCCCCCGACCCCCTGCGGAGAACCCTGGCTAATGCACACATTCATCTCTATGCATTCTGTGAAGAATGAAAAATAAGCGAGAAAATGAAACCTGCACTTCTCCCTTCTTTCCTGGAACGTTCTCTGCACAGGCAGGTTTTAACGCTCCATTGCCTGGAGGACCCCAGCCCACCCTCCTTCTGCTCCAGCTCCTCTGGGCTCCTTGCTGTGCCTCCAACCTGACCACTCATCTTTAGGGTCTTTCATTGCCTCTGCCTAGAAAGCTCTTTCCCCAAATGCTGCCCAACTTCATCTAGTGATTCCAGTGCTTCTTCCCTGCTCACACCAACTAAAACAGCCCCACCTCGGCAGCACTGGTTAAGCCACAAATGGGCAAGCTGTGAGCACACGGGTGGCTGCCACCCACACTCCGGAAATGTCCTTGAGTGTAACTCACTGAGCACATGGGCAAGGACTTTTCTAAGCTGCTATGTATATTTCCCTGGCTGCCATACAAATACCGCAGAGACCGGGAGGCTGAGAACAGGCATGGATGCTTCCACAAAAACCAAGAGTCAGCAGGCTCACGCTCCCTTGGAAAGCCCTGGGGGAGGCTCCTTCCTGCCTGTTCCAGCTTCTGGCTGCCACAGGCCTTTGTTTGCCTCTGCCATCAGATGGTCCCCTCCACTCTGTCTCTCCTCTTTTTATAAGGACACCTGTCATTTCATTGAGGGTCCATTCGAGCAATCCAGGACTGTCTCATCTCAAGCTCTGCCCCTTAGTTACATTGGTTGGCAAAGACCCTTTCTTTAAATGATGTCACATTCTCAGTTCCCAGGTTTAGAACTTGGACATGTCTCTTTGGGGGACACCGTCGCACCATAGAAAGACATGAGCGATGCTAGACTGAAGAGTGTGCACCTCTAAAATCTCCCCAGAGTCTGCCAAATTACACTCTCAATTTTCCCCCGGGAATTTTTTTTTTTTTTTTTTTTTTTGAGATGGAGTCTTGCTCTGTCTCCCAGGCTGGAGTGCAATGGTGTGATCTAGGCTTATTGTAGCCTCTGCCTCCTGGGTTTAAGTGACTCTCCTGCCTCAGCCCCCTGAGTAGCTGGGATTACAGGTGTGTGCCACCATGCCCGGCTAATTTTTGTATTTTTAGTAGAGATGGGGGTTTCACCATGTTGGCCAGGCTGTTCTCGAACTCTTGACCTCCTGGTCCGCCTGCCTTGGCCTCCCAAAGGGATTACAGGCGTGAGCCACCGTGCCCCGCCATTCCCCAGGGAAATGTTAATGCTCACCTGGGCATGAAGCCTGGGTCATCTGCACCGTGTGTGCTCTGCTTACCTACGGGAAGACTGAGAACGATCATGACATCTCCAGGCCCTGAGATTTCCCACCGACACTTTCAGGGGCTGGGAGGCCCCTGTCTCAGAGAGTCCTGTGTTCTCCAGACACTGCGGGTGGTAGGGTCCTCGCCAGGCAGGGGTGGCTCAAGGCAGGCTGGGGTGAAGTGCGGGTCTCCTTCCTTGTCAGCTGTCCTGCCCTGTGGCTCCTGGGGCCCCAAGTGGAGTGACTGATGCCTAAGTGGCCGGTGGGGAGTCTAGACCTGGCTGAAGCGGGTCCCCAATCCCGACCCAGCTGGGGAGGCCGAGACTTGGTGGGGGACAGCCCAGACCCAAGCAGGCTGATGAAAAGAAGCAGAACCAGAACAGTCAGGGCTCCAAGACCTCGCTTCTCCCCTCAGAACTGGGTAACCTGTCGCTGAGCCCACGTCTCCTTCTTCCCATGAGCCGTGTGGGGCCTCTGAGCAGGGACCCCGGCAGTGGACCAGGGCCCCTCTGATCAGCCTCAGCCTAATGGTGTGGAGGAGGCAGGGGCTGGGCCAGTGGTGACTGATGTGAGAGGGGCAGCCTGGTGTGGCCCAACCTTGCCACCTGCCTCTAGGAGCTGTGTCCCCCTGAGCAGGTGTCTACTCCAGTGAGGCTGGTGATGTCCATCTCCAAAGCAAGCTATTAGGATCTTCAAGTGAGGAGCTAAGAAAACCATCCTGGCTGGGCGTGGCTCACTATAATCCCAGCACTTCGGGAGGCCAAGGCGGGCGGATCACCTGAGGTCAGGAGTTCGAGACCAGCCAGGCCAACATGGTGAAATCCAGTCTCTACTAAAAATACAAAATTAGCCAGGTGTGGTGGCATGTGCCTACAGTCCCAGCTACTCAGGAGACTGAGGCAGGAGAATTGCTTGAACCCGGGAGGTTGAGGTTGCAGTGAGCCGAGATCGTGCCACTGTACTCCAGCCCGCTCTGGGTGACAGAGACTCTTTCTCAAAAAAATAAATAAATAAAGTAAATGGTCAGATCCCCCGTAGGTCTGATTATCAGGATGACATCTGGCTAGTGTCCTGGAGGGAGGCTGGTAGGCAGCACCCCGGAGGAGCGGGCCGTCCGCGGCGCAATGGCGGCCCCTGGTGGCGGTGCCTGGAATGGGCCCCGCTCGAGGCCGAGGGGCAGGGTGTGCAGGGCGAGGTCCGCAAGGTGCCCTGGGTGCCCCTTTCCCGCGCGGGACCGGGGACTCGGAAGCCACGGGGTTGCCCCGAGCGCACCCAGCAGCCGCGCGCTCACTCTCGCCCCTCCCGCAGGCTGATTTGAGGATTGACCAGCTGCCCTCCACCCCGCTCCCGCAACTTTTACAGACAAGCCCCCCAGGAAGCGAAAGAACACTGGACATACACAAGCACCGACAAAGCCTCTGCTGTGGGCCTGGACCCCGGCAAAGGGCAAGGGAGGGGCAGGCGCCGTACCTCCACCACTTCTGTTGATGTGTTAGGAATTGATTATGTTCACAGTGTTTGTCTATCAATATATTTCCTCTATTTCCTACATGCAGGTATTCCTCCTCATGTCGATTCTGAGAACGGGGTACCAGTATCACTCCCATTTTACAGATGAGCAAACTGAGGTGCAGGAACATGAGTTTCACTGACGCTGTCAAGAAACGTTCCGAGTTTGGCAGGGCTTAGTGGCTCACGCCTGTAACCCTAGTACTTTGGGAGGCCAAGGTGGGTGAATCACTGGAGCCCAGAAGTTTGAGATCAGCATGGGCACCATGGTGAAACCCCATCTCTACACGAAAATATAAACATTATCCGGGTGTGGTGGCATGCACCTGTAGTCCCAGATACTTGGGAGGGTGAGGTGGGAGGATCACTTGAGTCTGGGTGGCAGAGGTTGCAGTGAGCCGTGATCATGCCACTGCCCTCCAGCCTGGGTGACAGAGCGCGACTCTGTCAAAACAAAACAAAGACCAAAAAAACGTGGAGTGGTGGAGACTGCATCTCAGAAGCCGAAAATCCCTGGCTTCCTGGACCAGCACAGCCCCCGACCAGAGGAGGACGTGGAAAGGCGGGTAAGGAGAACTGCTCATCCTTTACTGCACCAGATTTCATGCCGGAGGTGAAGTTCCTTGAAGTGAACTGGACGAGGCTGGGTGCAGCGAGGTCTGGAAGGTCCACAGCCCTGCCTCTGGGATGCGGCTGTCCGGTTGGGGAGAGGAACGGTCAGTGCAGAAGAAAGAAGGTGGAAATGGCAAGGCCGCTCCTCACAGCCCTCCTGGTGTGGGAGAAGGAGCCCAGGAAGAATTTCTGCTCCATCAAGGGAGGAAAGGAGGCAGCTCCCCCAGGCTGCGGGGATGAGAGGGGACGTGTGGAGAAGGAGGGGCTGGGCCTGGGGAGGCGGAGGGCAGAGGAGAGGAAAAGCCAGGGAGGAGCCTGGGCCGGAGGAAGGCCACAGCCATTCAAGACAGATGCTGGAGGCCCAGGGTCAGGGCCTTCTAAGAATGAAGGGGTGTTGGTCAAATGGTGGGCCCTCTTACACCCTCCCTGGGGGTGCATGACTCCTACACGCTCCCACCTAGAGGGACCATACCTCAGGCCGTGGCAGGGCTGGGTCTCCGGTAGCCACTGTGCATCCTGGCCACCAGGGAAGCAGGTAGAAGATGGCACTTGGCAGGCTCCTAAACCCAAGCAGATCCACTGGGGAAGGAGAGAGAGGAAGCTCAGCTGGAGAGACAGAGCGTGACTCACGCCTGGGGTTCTCCTCCGCCTGCCCCGCGGGGTCAAACTCATATTGGAAGCCTGCCTGCATCTGGCCTCCTCTTCCCAGTGTGTCGTTTATTTACGACGGACAGAGCATGAGATGAAGCTTTCGTTCCTTGAAGTGAACTGGCATTTAATGACTCCTTTTCGGAATTTAAAGCCGCTTTTTTCCTTCGGATTCTGAAAGCTGCACTTGCTTCATGCTACTTTTTCTTTCCTGAGACAGGGTCTTGCTCTGTCACCCAGGCTGGAGTACAGTGGTGCAATCATGGCTGACTGCAGCCTGGGCCTCCTGGGCGCAAGTGATCCTCCCATGTCAGCCTCCTGAGTAGCTGGGACTACAGGCACGTGCCACCACGCCCGGCTAAGTTTTGTATTTTTAGCACAGGCGGGGTTTCACCATGTTGCCCAGGCTGGTCTCAAACTCCTGACCTCAGGTGATCCACCTGCCTCCGTCTTCCAAAGAGCTGGGATTACAGGCATGAGCCACTACACCCAGCAGCTTCATGCTTTAAAAAAATAAACCCAAATCACAAAATACAGAAACATACAAAGGAAAACAATTACGATGACACATAGTTCATCACCCAGACGTGACCACTGCAACCTCAGGGTGCGATCCTTGCAGATTATTCTATATGTAGATGAAAACGCGTTGCTGTGCTCAAGGGCTTTTCCCCTTTTCCTTGAACCAAAATAAGAACAAATGATATTTTGTTTCTAACTTGCTTCTCCCCCCTCTTTCTGTTAAAATGGGTGTGTTTCCAGGTTACACAGTAGATACACAGGTTTAAAAACTGCCTCGTATTTTGCTGCTGGAAGAAAGTCCACCAATATGTTAATGGACACTGTATCTAGATTTTGGAACTATTGTGATTTTTTAAATGTCCTCTTTTTTTATTTTTGAGAGGGAGTTTCACTCTTGTTACCCAGGCTGGAGTGCAATGGCGCAATCGCGCCTCACTGCAACCTCCGCCTCTCCGGTTTAAGCATTCTCCTGCCTCAGCCTCCCAAGTTGCTGGGACTACAGTGATGAGCTACCAGGCCCAGGTAACTTTGTGTTTTTAGTAGAGACATGGTTTCACCGTGTTTGTCAGGCTGGTTTTGAGCTCCTGAGCTCAGATGATCCACCCACCTTGGCCTCCCAAAGTGCTGGGATGACAGGCGTGAGCTGCCGCGCCCGGTCCTTCTTTGCCTTTAAGGTTAGGACAGTCTGGCTTCAAAACAAAATATTTTAGGAACAAAACCAAGGAACAAATTGGTGACTAGGGACGGGAAATCTCTCCAAAGCTTTATTTCAGATTAATAGTTGGAAATCAATAGTGTTGATGTTTAGAGCACATATAATCGTTCAATGCTTTGCAAATTTTTTTAAAGTTAGAAATTAAAACCTATGCTCTTCTGTATAAGCCTCCGTGTCCACTGGCTTTATTCTCTAAGTGGCCATTTATTTTTCTCACAACGTTAGCTGTTTTCTTGTGCCAAAATATGTATCTATTTTATTTTATTTCAGCTAATGCAATGTATGCTGCAAGTGTGTTTTAAATACGTACTGACACGAGAACAGTTCCCTTATTTGCGGGGTGTGTGTAATCTCATGTTAGGCGGGCAGGGGGAAGGATATTACAGTGTTTATATATTAAAATTATGTTTATGTGAAAATTCAATCTGTTGGTGGACAGAGTGGATTTTTTTTTTTTTTTGGTTTGTCTCTGCCTTTTCCCTACATTTCAAGTGTTTTATGATTTCATTTGCTTATTAAAAAATCCTAAAAATTAAAGACATCTTAAGAACAAAATAAAAGTCTATTTAATTTCATCCACCAAAAAATTTTGTTTTTATCATGCTTATAAAATAACTCACATTCCTTGTGTAAACCAACATGAGATATTCCAAAAAATATAAATGAGGACATTAAAAAAATCACTGTAATTCCAAAATCTAGCCGTATTCTCTATTAACGTCTTGGTGTACCTACTTTCACTCTTCTTTATCTTTTCCTTTTCTCTTTTCTGTTTTGTTGTTGTTGTGTTTGTTTGTTTGTTTGTTTGAGATAGTGTCTCATTCTGTTGCCCAGGCTGGATGCAGTGGCGTGATCCCGGTTCACTGCAGCCTCAACTTCCCGAGGTCAGGCGATCCTCTCGCCTCAGCCTCCCAGGTAGCTGGGACTATGGGTGCTCACCACTGCACCTGGCTATTTTCTTCTATTTTTTTTTTGTACAGATGGAGTCTCACTATGTTGCCTAGGTTCATCTTGAACTCTGGGCTCAAGTGAGCCTCCCACCTTGGCCTCCCAAAGTGTTAGATTATATGCATGAGCCACCTCACCTGGCTACTTTCATTCTTTTAAAATGTTTAGTATAATTGGAATTTGAGTATATGTAGAGTTATTTTCTTTTTCTTTCTTTTTTTTTGAGATGAGATTTCACTCTGTTGCCCTGGCCTAGCTGCAGTGAAGTGGCGTGATCACAGCTCACTGCAGCCTCAGATAGAGGGTTGTTTCCTTTTCTTGAAATATCATGAGCATTTTAGATAACTTTTGTTGAAACATTATTTCTAATGGTTGCTTAGGAGTCTTCAACATGAGTATCCTATGGTACATGTCCTCATTCTACCATTTTTGCAAACGTTAGCAGCTTTCCTGCCCTTAAGTTTTACAAATCGTGTTGTACTCAACACGACTGTACATAATATTTTTACTTGTCTTTGATTATTTCCTAGAGATGAAGTCTTAGAAGTGAAATGACTAGGTCAAGAGATAAAAGAAGATTTATTTTATTTTATTTTGTTTTGTTTTATTTTATTTTATTTTATTCTTTGAGGCAGAGTCATGTTCTGTCACCCAGGCTGGAGTACAGTGCCATGATCTCAGCTCACTGCAACCTCCATCTCCCGGGTGCAAGCGATTCTGTTGCCTCAGCCTCCAGAATAGCTGGGACTATAGGTGCATGCCACCACACCTGGCTAATTTTTGTGTTTAGTAGAGACAAAGTTTCACTGTATTGGCCAGGCTGATCTGGAACTCCTGACCTCAGGTGATCTGCCCACCTCGGCCTCCCACAGTGCTGGGCATGAGCCGCCACCATACCCAGCCAGCAAAAAAAAACATCTAAAATGCCCTTCCTATGTTTTTGAACTGCCTGGCCAAGAGGTACCTTAAATTTATGCACCTCTGCGCAATAAATCTTTTAATTCTGAAAAAGGAGAAAAAGAACTTAAACTATTTTAAAAGGGAAACAATGCATCTCATTGTTCTTTCTTAGCATTGCTTTGGTTACTAGGAAGGCTGTGTCTGCTTTTCCCTCCTGGCCAGATGATGTTCTCTGTGAATAACGTTTCAAGTCTGTTTTTGCCCCCTTTATGATGCATTTATTTCTTATCCATTTAAATAAACCTTTACCAGAAATATTATTCCTTTAGTTACAATGTTTATGACAAAGATTTCCCCATATTGTTTAACTTTAAATTTTGCTTATTATCACTGTTGGTACACGCAAGTTTGCATTTTCACATGGCAAAACGTTGGTTTTGCTGATGGAGAATTCCTTCATGGCTTGTACGTGTTAAAAGAGCATCTTCATACTCATCTGAATGTTCCACCTAGATTTTTTTTTTTTTTTTTTTTGAGATGGAATCTCGCTCTGTCACCCAGGCTGGAATGCAGTGGTGTGGTTTCAACTCACTGCAACCTCGGCTTCCCGGGTTGAAGCAACTCTCCTGCCCCAGCCTCCGTTGTAGCTGGGATTACAGGCGCCCTCCACCACGCCCAGCTAATTTTTGTATTTTTAATAGAGACGGGGGGGGGGGGGGGGGCGGGGTTCACCATGTTGGACAGGCTGGCCTCGAACTCCTGTACTTGTGATCCGCCCTCCTCGGCCTCCCAAAGTGCTGGGATTAGAGAAGTGAGCCACCCAGGTGATGACTTCTCATTTCTTTCTTGGTTTTTTTTCGGAGCCACTTTGAGAAATTCGGTTCCATCTGTGGTGGTAAAATACAGGTCGGTTCCCCCCGCGCGCGGCCAATGGACGCTCCCAGTGCGGACAGACAGGCCCTTGGCGGGAGCGGGGCGGGGCGAAGGGGCCCCAGGGCGGGGCTTCGCCCGAGCCCGGCTCCTCCCACCTCCGCAGCCGCTTGTGTGCCCCGAGCCGGCTGCTTCTGGACCCTCCCGCGTGCCGTTCTTACCCGGCGTGCCCCGCGCCGCTGCTTCCGGAAGTGGACGTCGTCTCCTCCCAAGTAGAGCGTTTGTGCCTGAACTTGGCGGGTTTGCTAAGGCACCGAAGGGCTGCAGAAGCCCGGCGGTCAGGGGCGGGCTGGTTGCCGCAATGGCTGGGAGTCAGGACATATTCGACGCCATCGTGATGGCGGATGAGAGGTGGGTGGCGAGTTCGGGCCCACACTCCGCTCTTTCTGGTCTCCCCCAGTGGATTCGCCGCCGGCTGTGGTCCAGGGCGGCTGCTGGAGCCTGGCGTCCCGCGGGCGTGCGCATTGGGGGAGCGTCTGGTGGCCGTGGACGCTGGGACAAGTGTGGGTCGAGATGCTCTGGTCCTCCTCCTCCTCTCCTCGCCAGCTCCGGCGGGACACGTGCCCAGCTGCTCTTCCAGACCCGCCTCCCCTGTCCGGGCTTCCCTGAGCATCTGCTCGGTCTGTGGTTACCCTCCTCCGGGGCCGCCCCGTCCTCTGGAAGGACAGACCTTTGCCATCTGGGAACTGCCTCTTTTTCTTGTTCCTCGGTCTTAGGACATACGGCAGTATTCATGGATGTGCTGATAGATGTGCCCGACCCCACCCCTTTCCCTCCAGAGCCCTTGGGGAGCCCCTCGTGCTGCGACAGTGGGGGAGCTGTGAGGTGCCTCCTGGCTGACTTCCAGTGCCCGGCCCACAGAACACGCCCATAAATGTTAGTTCAGAAAGCCACGGAACGTTTAGCAGTCAGTCGCTGACGTTTATTTAGCTCGCGCTGTGGGTCAGACACAGCTAAACGTTCCACCCTGCTTATCCGTTTCAGCCCTACTCGGTAAATGGATCCTATTATTCGTCAGAATTTACAGAGGAGGAGGCACCGTCGCTTTCTAATAAGTGGGGAGCTGTGCACTCTGCTTCATGGGGTGCTGCAGCCCACTCCTTGCATCTTTGGTGACTGCAGGTTAAGATAGCGTTAGTCCCACTGTTGGTCCTCAGGGTCGGACGTAGTACATTTGTGGTGACTGGATGGCATGTCTCGCTGTTGTCCAGTGATGTGTTGTAAAACCCTGTGAATGTTGCAGGGTTTTGGAAGTGGTTGGCCTGGGCTCGTGATACTTGTCCACTCACAAAACGTTGGCTACCTCACTCTGGCTGCAAATCAGACTCAGGAGACTGAAAAGTAGATTCGTGGCCAGGTGCGGTGGCTCACACCTGTAATCCCAAGACTTTTGAGACGCCAGAGCTGGAGGATTGCTTGAGCCCAGGAGTTTGAGGCTATAGTGAGCTGTGATCGTACCCCTGCACTCCTGGCAGGGCAGCAGAGACCCTGTCTCCAGCCTTACTGAATCTCTGGGGGTGAGGCTTTCGAGTTAATTTGAATTTTCCTTGTGTGTTTCTAGTATTCTATCAGGTTTGGGATTCACTAATTAAGCCCTTTGTTGTAGATGAAGAAACAGCTACAGGAGGTACAGTGACTTGTGAGAGGAGACTCAGGAAGGGGTAGAGCTGGCACTGGAATATGTGTCTTCTGACTTGAATTTTATGCTTTTCCTATTTTACTCTGACTTTGTCTTACTGGGTCTGGGTAATATATAGAAAAACAGTTTGTCTGGAATAAGTATTCTTTCTCCTGTTGATTTGATGAAGCATGCTTCTCCTTCACAGGTTTCACGGGGAAGGGTATCGGGAAGGCTATGAAGAAGGCAGTAGTTTGGGTGTGGTGGAGGGAAGGCAGCATGGCACGCTGCATGGAGCCAAAATCGGGTCTGAGGTAAGTGGGAACCCCCTTTTGGAGATGAAGCCTCTTCATTTACAGTTTATAATTTATTTCAATATTCAGTGTGATGGAGTAAGAATGTCGGGCCTTTTAAAATCACAGTACCTGACTCATGCCTGTAATCTCGGCACTTTGGGAGGCTGAGGTGGGTGGATCACCTTGAGGTCAGGAGTTCGAGACCAGCCTGGCCAACATGGTGAAACTCCGTCTCTACTAAAAATACAAAATTAGCTGGGTGTGGTGGCTCATGCCTGTAATCCCAGTTACTTGGGAGGCTGAAGTATGATAATTGCTTGAACCTCGGAGATGGAGGTTGCAGTGAGCGGAGATTGTACCATTGCACTGCAGCCTGGGCGACAAGAGTGAAACTCCATCTCAAAAAAAAAAAAATCCCAGTGCATTTGTGTGGAAGGTAATTGACTACATGTTCTGTTGGGGTAGTATTCTTAGTACAGAACCAAGAATGCATTTTGCTGTGTAGACTTAATTATATTATGCAGGCTGGTTAAGAGAAAGCAAATCCCTGGTCTCCTTAGTTTACTTGGGAGTGTCATGGTGCTGGCTCATACACTCAGCCAGCTGAATCACTGTCCAAAGAATGGGTGCCCTCTGTCATGTGAAAATCTTCCATATATGTTTGCTTTGAAATTTCATTGACTTCATGATATTTTTTTCTTTTCTTGTCTTTGTCCTAGATTGGACCTTATTTACAGATAAGTGGTCCTTAGTGGCAAAGTCTGAGTTGAGGCAGTTATGAGTATATTGGATGTTTGATGCTTCGAAACAGATCACCACAAAATATGTGGGCTTAACACAGCAAATATTGATTACCTCACATTGTTTCTGAGGGCTGGGAACTCAGGAGCAGCTTTGCTGGGTGGTGCTGTCTCAGGGTGTCAGCCAGAGCCACATCACCTGAAGGCTGGACTTGGGTTGGAGAATCTGCCTCCAAGGTAGTGCTGTCACCTGACTGTGGGCACAGACGTCTCCATAGGGATGCTTGTGTGTCTTCGTGATGTTCGAGAGAAGAGAGAGCTGGTGAGGCAGGTAACATTGGCTTTTATCCCTGGACTCAGGCATCCGGGAGGCCGGCTGCCCCACTGATGACCTCGTGTCCTAATTTCCATTGCCCAGTGCTCAACAGGTACTTCCAGACCCATCATGTCAGAAGCGCCGCTGCGCTCTGCTCCCACCTTTTGTTTTGAGATCTTAGTAATTAAAGTATACTTAGTGGCTTATTAATTTCACTCTGAAATGTTTTTCAAATTCACAGATCGGCTGCTACCAGGGTTTTGCTTTTGCATGGAAATGTCTGCTGCACAGCTGCGCCGCGGAGAAAGACAGGTAAAGTTGGCGATGTCTGTCTTCTTCAGCATAGGAACCAGGAGTTCTGATTTCGTAGGCTACCAACATGACCTTGAATTATCAGTCTGCTCCTCATCTGTGAAATGGAGAAAACAATAAATGTCAAGCTTGAGTGTTGTTAGGAGGCTTCACGGAAATACCACATAGAAAGTGCCAGGCACATTTGGGGCGTCTGAGGAACGCTGGCCATTGTTGCTTCTCAAGAGGTCTGCCTTTTACCGGGAGTCATTTGTGCACCAGGTGGCTTTTAGGTACCCTGCCAATAAAATAAAGTTGACATTGGTTCTATTTTCCCATTCGTCTTTCCCCAGAGCCTCTAATCCACAGGTTACAACAGTTTTGCTGCGACTTGGGCTCAGAAATGATGACGCCATTGCCACCAGTTTCTTTTTAACGCAGCCAACTAAGTGTGTTGACAAGGAAACGTGTTTACATGTGTTTAACTCTTTCTGGAGCTTGTCAGCACTCAGCGTTAGCTATCATTTGAATTGTTCTCAGCCTTTGAGAACTCTTCTTCCTGCCTTCTCCTTACTGAAGCCCCACGTGCTCCTCTTTATCTGTCTTCATGCTGAAGCTGGAAATGAACCCTTAGGTAAAAGGCAGAGATGGTTTGGACACGCCGCCGCTCATGGGCAGCAGCAGGCACGGGGCCTGTGCTGGTGCTCTGCATCAGTCATTCTGACACCTGGTGGCCTCGCCTAGCATGGGAGGGGCACAGAGAGAGTGGGTAACACTCGCCCTCACCATGCGACTTGTGCTTTTATTTGAAATAGCTTGAATTTCTCAAAATATCTTGAGTATCTTGAATCTTCAAATGTTTAAGAATGAGGATGCTTGCAAGTGACACGGGTGGTTCTTTCTACTCCGATTGTACGAGCAGTTGGGGGTTGGTGGGATTCTGGGTTAGCAGAGGGGCACTGGAGGGCATTTTCTGCTTGGTTCCCAGGGAGCGGCAGGCAGCGAGGGCTCCCACGGGAATGGTTGTTGGCCACCTGGGCTGCCACTTGGTGGCAGTCAAAGCTGGGCTTGGCTCTCAACTCAGGCCACGAGAGGTTGTGTGTTCTTGGAGTTCTCCACCCGTCTCCTTCTCCCAGTGTCAGAATCTGCCTGCTCCTGGAGAAGGGCTTGGCTTTGTGTCCACAGTTCCATGCCAGGAGGTCGCCAGCCCTTACCCCAGAGCAGGGTTTGCTGACTTGTTAAAACAGCACACTCAGCTTAGCTAACAGAGAGGAAGCACTGTGGTTGATGAAGGGCTGGTGGAAGTCCTGCCGCGCCCCCACGAGGGCCGCCCTCACCCCTGCACAGCACCCAGAGGTCTCTTTGGAACCTAAGCCTTTATGTAGGCAGTGGTTCACGGATATTTGGATCTTACATGTAAGTGTTTTTTTTTTTTTTTTGAGACACAGTCCATGATCTCGGCTCACTGTAGCCTCTGCCTCCCAGGTTCAAGCGATTTTCCTGCCTCAGCCTCCTGAGTAGCTGGGACTACAAGCACCTGCAACCACGCCCGGATAATGTTTGTATTTGTAGTAGAGGTGGGCTTTCACCATATTGGCCAGGCTGGTCTCAAACTCCTGACCTCGTGATCTGCCGGCCTCGGCCTTCCAGAGTACTGGGATTACAGGCGTGACCCACCACACCCGGCCAGTATTTGTTTTTTTCAGTGGTAGTGCATCTTTTACCTGTAAGTTTTTCCACACAAGGATGTTAAGAGAAAAACACCTGCACCCCCACCCCCCGCACTGTCATTCAGCAAAATGCTGGGCATTTTAACACCAGAGAAACCCCGGAGAGCGGCGTCTCAGGCCAAAAGATGGTGCTTTCCATGGAGTAACTAGCTTCTGGTGGAGCCCGTCTGCGGAACAGCATGCTCCAGGGCTGAGCGCGGGGCTCGAGTGCCATCACTCCTGTTTCCTTGGCCCTCAGCTGCTCCCAGTGTGCGCCGGGCGCATGCCGCCTCTGATGATGCGCCGGGCTCGCTGTGTCTGAGCGGCATCACCGACCACAGAAGTCCCTGCTTCCCAGTGGAAAGGGGGCGGTACTCCATGGGGTCTGCCCCAGAGCCTCTAATAAACAGGTTACAACAGCGGGAGCATCCAGCCGCCTCCCGTGTTTTGGCATCTCCCTTTCGTCTCCCCGGAAACCAGGTGCTTCATTGCTAAAACTGACTTGCTTTGACCTGTCACAGTTTTGTATTTTCTCGGAGACGTAGTCATCGTTAGCTCTTGTGAACCGGTTTGCTGTTGGCACACTTACTCTTCTGTGTATCCAGAAGCCCTGGCCGTTCACATGGACACAGGAGGTCTGGGTTGCTTTGAATTGCTGTTGATTGATCCTAACCATCAGGTCTTTAAAATTCCCGTTACTCGACCGGGTGCAGTGGCTCACACATGTAATCCCAGCACTGGGAGGCCAGGCGGGGCGTGTGGTTCACACATGTAATCCCAGCATTGGGAGGCCGGGCGGGGCGTGTGGATCACACATGTAATCCCAGCACTGGGAGGCCGGGCGGGGTGTGTGGATCACACATGTAATCCCAGCACTGGGAGGCCGGGCGGGGCATGTGGTTCACACATGTAATCCCAGCACTGGGAGGCCGGGCGGGGTGTGTGGATCACACATGTAATCCCAGCATTGGGAGGCCGGGCGGGGTGTGTGGATCACACATGTAATCCCAGCACTGGGAGGCCGGGGCGTGTGGCTCACACATGTAATCCCAGCACTGGGAGGCCGGGGCGTGTGGATCACACATGTAATCCCAGCACTGGGAGGCTGGGCGGGGCGTGTGGCTCACACATGTAATCCCAGCACTGGGAGGCCAGGCGGGGTGTGTGGATCACACATGTAATCCCAGCACTGCGAGGCCGGGCAGGGCATGTGGATCACACATGTAATCCCAGCATTGGGAGGCCGGGCGGGGTGTGTGGATCACACATGTAATCCCAGCACTGGGAGGCCGGGCGGGGTGTGTGGATCACACATGTAATCCCAGCACTGGGAGGCCGGGGCGTGTGGATCACACATGTAATCCCAGCACTGGGAGGCTGGGGCGTGTGGCTCACACATGTAATCCCAGCACTGGGAGGCTGGTCGGGGCGTGTGGATCACACATGTAATCCCAGCACTGGGAGGCCGGGCGGGGCGTGTGGATCAAACATGTAATCCCAGCACTGGGAGGCCGGGGCGTGTGGATCACACATGTAATCCCAGCATTGGGAGGCCGGGCGGGGTGTGTGGATCACACATGTAATCCCAGCACTGGGAGGCCGGGGCTTGTGGATCACACGTAATCCCAGCATTGGGAGGCCGGGCGGGGTGTGTGGATCACACATGTAATCCCAGCACTGGGAGGCCGGGCGGGGTGTGTGGATCACACATGTAATCCCAGCACTGGGAGGCCGGGGCGTGTGGATCACACATGTAATCCCAGCACTGGGAGGCTGGGGCGTGTGGCTCACACATGTAATCCCAGCACTGGGAGGCTGGTCGGGGCGTGTGGATCACACATGTAATCCCAGCACCGGGAGGCTGGTCGGGGCGTGTGGATCACACATGTAATCCCAGCACTGGGAGGCCGGGGTGTGTGGATCACACATGTAATCCCAGCACTGGGAGGCCAGGCGTGTGGCTCACACATGTAATCCCAGCACTGGGAGGCTGGGGCGTGTGGATCACACATGTAATCCCAGCACTGGGAGGCCGGGGCGTGTGGCTCACACATGTAATCCCAGCACTGGGAGGCCGGGCGGGGCGTGTGGCTCACACATGTAATCCCAGCACTGGGAGGCCGGGCGGGGCGTGTGGATCACACATGTAATCCCAGCACTGGGAGACCGGGCGGGGCGTGTGGATCACACATGTAATCCCAGCACTGGGAGGCCAGGCGGGGCGTGTGGATCATACATGTAATTCCAGCACTGGGAGGCCAGGGCGGATGGATCACTTGAGATCAGGAGTTTGAAACCAGCCTGGCCAACATGGTGAATCCCTGTCTCTACTAAAAATACAAAACAGTTAGTGGGCGTGGGGGCGCACGCCTGTAATTCCAGCTACTCGGGAGGCTGTGGCAGGAGAACTGCTTGCACCCAGGAGGTAGAAGTTGCAGTGATCTGAGATCACACCACTGCACTCCAGCCTGGGCAACAGAGGGAAACTCCATCTCAAAAAAAAAATTCCCATTAATTGAGTATCTTCCATACTCTGGCCACTCACATTGCCCAGTGTGGCATAGGGGCAGCATGCTTCTCAGGACCACCTGTGGTTCCTCGACCAGACCTGGCCCCAACAGATGTGCACGTGTGTGGACTGTTTAAAGTCCTGCAGATGAGAGCCCTGATCTCCAGGATCTGGTGGAAACCAAGAGACTAACATTTATTGAGTACCTACTCTGTGCTAGAGTCCAGGCTTCGTGTCAGTTAGTTAATTAATTTTGAGGCAGAGTCTCACTTTGTCACCCAGGCTGGAGGGCAGTGGCAGAATCTCAACTCACTGCAGCCTCCGCCTCCCAGGTTCAAGGGATTCTCCGATCTCAGCCTCCCGATTCGCTGGGACTACAGGGGCCCACCATCACACCCGGCTCAATCTTGTATTTTTAGTAGAGATGGGGTTTCACCATATTGGTCAGGCTGGTCTTAAACTCCTGACCTCAGGTGATTCACCCGCCTTGGCCTCCCAAAGTGCTGGGATTATAGGCATGAGCCACTGCGCCAGGCCCGTGTCAATTATTTAATCCTCTTGAAAGCCTATGACATTGCTGTTACTCTCCCCATTAAAAAGAATAATAACAGAAATGAATTTCTCACGGTCTGGAGGCTGGGAAGCTCCAGAAGAATTGAGAGGAAGAAGATGGGTGCTGGGGAGCAGTCATGCCCAGGGCTGCTGTCTCCTGGGCACGCCCCTCCTTGCCTCCTCAGCAAATCTCTGTCCTCCCTGGGGAGGGGGACGGTGCCAATTTCTGCCCTTTGGAGGGAGGGGTTTGCTGGTTTACCTAAAGCTGACCTCCAGAAGGCTTTGTGCACAAAGATTCCAGATCCTGGAAAATCCCCAGACGGAGAGCAGGCCTGCTTGTGCCCTGCCCAAGTCCCTGTTGCCCAGTTCTGTCTGTTCCTGCTTGTGTGATCTCGAGAGTCAACAGCGTTTCAGGCGGCCTCAGCCATGCAGCCCCATGGCCGGGATGGAGGCATGTCTGCAAGCTAGGCACACACTGGCTGTTGAGGCGCTGGGGATGGACATAAGCACGTTGCTAGGTAAATAAATACGATGTCGCGTGATGAGAAAATCATCAGCTTTGGAACGACATTCTTAGTGCACCTGCTGGGTTTGAGTAAGTGAGCGACATAGCCGTTGTGTAAGTTGAGCCTGTCGTGTGCAGGTGACTGAGAGAATCTGTATTTCTGTGCTTTACAGCAGAAAGATGAAAGTCTTAGAATCATTGATTGGAATGATCCAGAAATTCCCTTATGATGACCCTACTTACGATAAACTCCACGAAGACTTAGACAAAATCAGAGGGAAATTTAAACAGGTGCGTGCGCTGTGGTTTCCTCCTGCTGGGAGCGCCTAATCGTGCCTCTCCCGGGTGGGGCGATGCGCTCCCGTGGCCGCTGCGGCCATGGCCTGGGGCTGCGTACCCCGTGGAACCGTCTGCAGAGGCGCCTCATCCTTGAGTTGCAATGCAGGAAAACGGAAGACAGTCCAGAGAACAGGAGTTAGACCTTACTCATGGGTTGTCCACGTAGACAGGAAAAGCTGTAGCTACAGATCGAGTTTTCTTCTCCTTTTTCAGTAAAAATGCATAAGATTAAAAATACCCTCTTCTTTCATGTTTGTAGTTTTGTTCATTACTCAACGTTCAGCCAGACTTTAAAATTAGTGCAGAAGGCTCCGGACTTTCATTTTGAGGACGATGGATGAACAAAGACCCGACATCGAGACCAGCTGACTGTGTGACGTGCTTAGAAATGTGAAGGGCCCGCGGCGCTGGGAGGGCATTGTTGAGCGGGGAGGGCGGGGGTTCCAGTCGGCTGTGGGAGAGCCTCCTTCCCCGGGGTTTGCAGCTCGTGTCAGCTCGGTGCCCGCCTCGGGGCCTCCACACATGCCCTTCGTTGGGCTGAAGCCGTCCCTGGCAGCGCCCTTGCTGGTGGCCGCTCCGGCAGCACAGGCTTGGCTGGTTCTGGGCTGGGGTGGGCTCTGGTTACGGTCGCTCCCCAGGCCTAGACTTGAGGCCATTTTTTTTTTCTCCCCCAGTGACAGAGGCGGTTGCCCTGAACTAGGCTCGTGGGAGGTTTTGACAGGTGCTGTGCCACATGTTGAGGCCTTGTGTCCCTGGTGCTGCGGGACACATGTCTGTGTTTTATTTAATTCCTTCCGGAGCCTGCAAGGTGGTTGTTATTCCCATTTTGCAGAGGAGGAAGCTGAGACGTGAAGGGATTGCCTGGCCTGAGGGCACGCGGCAGCAGAGCTGGGACTTCTGTCCCAAGGCCCATGCCTCTCGCCACCACCAGGCACAGCCTCCTCTGGAATGCACAGGCCACCACCTACAGTGCTGGGAGTCCCTGTCCTCCCGCCCAGCGCACAGGTCCTGCCGAGCCTCATGGAGCACGGGGGAGTCCGTGGTGGCCAGCTTGCCTGGGCATCTGGCTGAGAGGAAGAGAGGCCAACCCAGTCCCAAGGGGACCCAGACACATCCTTCACACTGTCCCCAGAGGGGCAATGAACCTTGCAGCATTAGAAAGTGCTGAAGGGGGGAAATATGTTGAACCAAAGACCAAATGTTAGGCCATCGTAATATTTGCAGAAACTGAGAACGTGTGTGCAGTCTCCTGCATTCTCCCCGCAGCGAGGAGCTCTTCTGTCCCTGTCAGTCCTTACGAGGCGTCACACAGAGGCAGTGAGAGCGGAGTGGATGGTTCCGTGGGTCCCCATGAGCTAAGTGGTCCTGTGCAGTGGCATGTGTTCACACACCGTCCTGAGTGTACTCCCGGGTCAACAGAGTCCCCACACACTGGCTCTCCGCACGCCCCGTTCCAGGAAGCATGTCTGAAAGTAGTCCATGAGATTACTAAGGAGTTGCCAGGAATCCGCTTTGGTTTTAAAACCATTCCAAATGTCCTATGGATTGTGCAGCTGCCGCCTACAAGAGCCAGAGCAGGGACTCCCACGAGAGCAGCAGCAGGCGGACCTTGCCAGTGGCTCAGGAGGAGAGAGAGGGTGGTTTTGAGATGGAGTCTCGCTCTGTCGCCCATGTGATCTCAGCTCACTGCAGCCTCCACCTCCTGGGTTCAAGTGATTCTCCTGCCTCAGCCTCCTACCCGGCTAACTGTTGTATATTTGAGTAGAGATGGGGTTTAGCCATGCTGCCCAGGCTAGTCTCGAACTCCTAGCCTGAAATGATCCACCTGCCTCAACCTACCAAAGTGCTAGAATTGCAGGCGTGAGCCACCGCGCCCGGCCCGCTGTTTTGTTTTTGAAGATAAGACTTAGGTCTCCTCCCTCCGAACTCCAAACCCGCGTGTGTGGCTGTGCACCCCTTGTTTGCAGCCTCACTTCGCGTCTGGGGAAGTCTGCGTTGGGCTTCACTTCATGCCTTCGTCCGAGCTGCCGCCTTCCAGCCAGGAAGACTCCCGTTCTTTCTAGATGGTGGGACCAGGGGGCCTCTGTTGTGTTTTTCTTGGTGGATTTTTGCGTTTTGTAAGTTTTCTGTTTTGATAATGTGTTATTTTTATAATTGGAAAAAAATAAATTGTATATTTTAAAGCAAAAGGTTGTCTGGGACCCTTTATAATACAACGTCCAGTCAGTTTACTTTCTCCTCCAAGGTATTTAGGATCTGGATAGGATGGAAGACAGCCTTAGATTTCCACAGCCACTGCCAGAGTGGTCCCGTTGTGTGGGGACTGGTCAGCTCCTGCATGGCCACCTGCCAGCACCCTCCCCGAGACATCTCTATCCCCTATCCCCCACCTTCTCTCCCCTCCTCTCCTTTTTCTTTCTTCTCCCCTCGGTCTCCTATTCTCTCTCCCTCCTCCCTCTCAGCCTCTCCCTCCTCCCTCAGCCTCTCCCTTCTCCCTCTGTCTCTCCCTCCTCCCTCTCAGCCTCTCCCTCCTCCCTCAGCCTCTCTGTTCTCCCTCTCAGCCTCTCCCTCCTCCCTCAGCCTCTCCCTTCTCCCTCTCAGTCTCTCCGTCCTCCCTCTCAGCCTCTCCACCTCCAGCCTCCCCCTCCTCCCTCTCAGCCTCCCTCCTCCCTCTCTGCCTCTCCACCTCCAGCCTCCCCCTTCTCCCTCTCAGCCTCCCTCCTCCCTCTCTGCCTCTCCACCTCCAGCCTCCCCCTCCTCCCTCTCAGCCTCCCTCCTCCCTCTCAGCCTCCCTCCTCCCTCTCTGCCTCTCCCTCCTCCCTCAGCCTCTCCCTTCTCCCTCTCAGTCTCTCCCTCCTCCCTCTCAGCCTCTCCACCTCCAGCCTCCCCCTCCTCCCTCTCAGCCTCCCTCCTCCCTCTCTGCCTCTCCCTTCTCCCTCTCAGTCTCTCCGTCCTCCCTCTCAGCCTCTCCACCTCCAGCCTCCCCCTCCTCCCTCTCAGCCTCTCCCTCCTCCCTCAGCCTCCCCCTCCTCCCTCTCAGCCTCCCTCCTCCCTCTCAGCCTCCCTCCTCCCTCTCAGCCTCCCTCCTCCCTCTCTGCCTCCCCCTCCTCCCTCTCAGCCTCCCTCCTCCCTCTCAGCCTCTCCCTCCTCCCTCAGCCTCCCCCTCCTCCCTCTCAGCCTCCCTCCTCCCTCTCTGCCTCCCCCTCCTCCCTCTCAGCCTCCCTCCTCCCTCTCAGCCTCTCCCTCCTCCCTCAGCCTCCCCCTCCTCCCTCTCAGCCTCCCTCCTCCCTCTCAGCCTCCCCCTCCTCCCTCTCAGCCTCCCTCCTCCCTCTCAGCCTCCCTCCTCCCTCTCAGCCTCCCTCCTCCCTCTCTGCCTCCCCCTCCTCCCTCTCAGCCTCCCCCTCCTCCCTCTCAGCCTCCCTCCTCCCTCTCAGCCTCCCCCTCCTCCCTCTCAGCCTCCCTCCTCCCTCTCAGCCTCCCCCTCCTCCCTCTCAGCCTCCCCCTCCTCCCTCTCAGCCTCCCTCCTCCCTCTCTGCCTCCCCCTCCTCCCTCTCAGCCTCCCTCCTCCCTCTCAGCCTCCCTCCTCCCTCTCAGCCTCCCTCCTCCCTCTCTGCCTCTCCCCCAGCAGCTGGCTGAGTAAGCAGGCTGCCACTTCCTCCTCTGCTTTGAGTCACATGGAGGCAGGGCTGCCTCATCACCTTCAAGGTTCTCAAACACTCTCCTGACCTGTGCATTGTGCATGCCTGCCCCCTTTCTAGAGGACGAGACCCCGTTTCTAGGATCTTTTGGTCACCCCGACGTTGCAGACAGAGCCTGCGGTGACAGGTGCTTCCATCCTGTCCAGGCAGCACGATCCTCAGCAGTTGCACCGGGAATGAGCAGTTCTGTGTCTCGTCTTCTGCTAACGTGGTGGTAGAGGGCCCGACCAGTCCCCAACATGGTGGGTTGTGTCTGCGCTGGGTTAAGGAGATGAGTTGGCAGGAGGTCCTCCAGGGGCTTCTGGGAAAGCTGGGAAAGTTACGCCATGCCAAAGAAAAGGTGCTGGTGCTATTTTGGACACCATCGCATTGGGCTGTGACAACTAGAAGTGCTGCAGGCATCTTGCAAGCTGGCGACTGCTGCAGCCACTCCTGAGCCTGGCAGAGCCAAGAGCTGGGAAGAACCTGCGTCCTTGATGCTGGCGGTGCCTTCCCACCAGCCTCGAGCCGCCTCGCTCGCACCTGTAAGCGCTGCACGTCCCAGTCCTTGGATGCCGTTGCCTGTCTGTGCTGTTTGCGGACAGAGTCTGCGGGCTGTCTTCCCCATCTCTGCCGGTCCCATCCTGTCCCACTCGTTCTGTGTCAGCCTTTGTCCTGTGTGGCCTGGAGTTCGGGAGCTCCTGGGGTTGGACTCATCCCTTCTGGCTGCTTTCCCAAGGCCTCAGCCTGTCTCAGCTCGGGCTGCTGTAACGGCACCACTGGGGTGGCTTCAGCAGCAGTCCACCTTCTCAATTCTGGAGGCTGGAGTCCGAGACCAAGGCGTCAGGGCCGCCGCCTCCCGAGGCCTCTCTCCGTGCCTTGCAGGCAGCTGCCTTCACGACCCGTGTCCTCAGGTGGTCTTCCTGTGTGTGTGTCCTCATCTCCACAAGGACCCCAGTCAGACTGCATTCGGGCCAGCCTTTACGGCCTCATTTGAACTCAGTTACCTGTTAAAAACCTCGCTGTCAAACACAGTCACATTCGGAGGCACTGGGGGCTGAGGCTTCCACTCGAGGTGTGTGGGGACACAGTTCAGCCCCTGCCAGGACCCCGGCTGTGCTGCTGGAGACATTGTTAAATTGGGACTTGGGAGAAAAGAAAGCCATTTCGTGTAAAAGTTGAAGTTACTTCAATTAATTTTTCTAGAATGTTAACCTCGAAGCGCCAGCAAGAGTAGTCAGCCCTCTGCTGAAGTCCCCACCTCAGAGTCACCTGTCAGAGTCACTGGGTGGCCAAAGGGACCTGCCCAGGGACCACATTGCTGTCCTAAAACATGGCCACATTTTGCTTGATTTTACATTCACCCCTTGAAATGTCTTCTCTGACCAGCGGCAAGAAAAGAATGAGGAGATACAGAACAAGGAACGAGAGGGCTGCTTGCTGAGTGGCTGCCAGTGATCCACCCTTTCCCCGGATGACCCACCAGTGCTGGAGGCAGGGGCTACCACCCTCACTTTGCAGAGACAGGCGGCCCGGCTGAGGACGAGTCCAGTGGTCGCAGTAAGTGGCCGACTCCAGGCTTGCGGGGCGCAGCGGGGCTGGTGCAGGCTGCTTCAGTTACTCGCCTCCTCACCCGATGTTTTACATATGTCTTCTTCACCCAAGCAGGGCCTTGTTTTTCTGAGAATCTTGCAGCCTCTTTGACCTGGGGGACGGGTTTTGTGGAGGACAGTTTTTCCATGACTGGGGCTTGGGGGTGGGGTTGCTTTGGGATGAGACTGTTTCACCTCAGGTCATCAGACAGTAGATTCTCATAAGGAGCGTGCAGACTCGATCCCTCACGCAGGCAGTTCGCAACAGTGTTCACGCTCCTGTGAGAATCTAGTGGGGCCGCTGATCTAACAGGAGGCGGAGCTCAGGCGGTCGTGTTCACTGGGCTGCTGCCCACCTCCTGCTGTGTGGCCATTCCTAACGGGTCATAGGCACGGCCTGGGGATGGGGGACCCATGATCTAGCAGACTGAGGCAAAAACGAATTTATGGAAGACCCACGCTGGCTGCCTGGAGGAGAGGCAGTGACTGAATGGGTCCTTAGCTGCCCCAGACCCTGTGAGCAGGTCTCACCTAGGGACACCCGTGGCACTTTGGGATCCCAGGGGAGGGGAAGGAATGAGAAGGTGGGGAAAGGAGAAGGCGGCCTTCATACTGAGGTTTGCAAACGCTCATCTGACCTCACACCACCACAGAGGAGTCTCTTCCACTCTACCTGAAAACACCAGTGTCATGTGGAGATACCCAAAAGTGTAATTAGCACCTACGTTTATCCTGATTCCCACCGTTATTCTGATCCTGAATGGATCAAATGAGGAACTGGATTGTGACTCAGGAAACTGAAGTCACAGAGCTCTTAGGATCTGAGAAAAATGGGTCACTGCATTCAGTGCCTCGCAGGACACGGGGCTGCAGGCGAGGAGCCAGGTCCCGAGCGTGCAGCGAGCTGTCCAAGCCGACATGACTAAGGAGTTCAGCCGGGACCTCTCAGATTAACTCCAAGGAAAGTCACTCCTTGCTCGTGAACTTTTCCATAACTCTCTGGCTGGCACACTCAGCCGGCATTGAGCCCTTGCCCCATCTGCCCCTTGGTGACCCCATCAGGACAGCGCCTTGGCTGTGTCTCCCTGGCAACCCTTACCAGAGTGGCGGGGCCTTGGATTTCAGGGATGGCAGCCTCTATTTTGGGCGATGCCTGAACGTGGGGAGTATGTGATACCCGCTGAGGGAGAAGCTCACAGACTGATGTGCTTCGGCTGGCTCCAGTGACCATGCGCCCCTGGAATTTGAGGGGACTGTGGAGCCTGCTTCCAGGCTTTGAGAGCCCAAGTCTATTGCAAATTGAATTGTATCCACAAAGAGGAACGTTGAAGTCCCAGCCTCTGCTCCCTGTGACTTTATTTGGAAATAAGAAATAGAGTCTTTGTAGATCTTATTAAGATGTAAAATTGGCCAGTCACGGTGGCTCACACCTGTAATCCCAGCACTTTGAGAGGCCAAGGCAGGCAGATCACAAGGTCAGAAGATTGAGACCATCCTGGCCAACATAGTGAAACCCCATGTCTATTAAGAATACAAAACATTAGTTGGGTGTGGTGGCACGTGCCTGTAATCCCAGCTACTTGGGAGGCTGAGGCAGGGGAATCGCTTGAACCCGGGAGGCAGAGGTTGCAGTGAGCCAAGAGCACACCACTCACTCCAGCCTGGCAACAGAGCAAGACTCTGTCTCAAAAAAAAAAAAAAAAAGATATAAGTTAAGGTGACATCATACTAGAGTTGGGTGGCCCCTTCGTCCAATATGACTGGTGTCTCTTTGAGGAGAGGGGAGCTGGTGGCACAGGGGAGAGACTGCCACGTAAGACACGGCCACGGGCCCCGTGAGGGTGGAGGCAGAGTCCGGAGCTGCACATGGAGCAGTCGAGAAGAGCCAGAGGTGGCCCGAAACCAGCAGAAGCAGGAGAGCCTGGGCCCCACACACGCTGCCAGCCTCTGGAACGATGAGAGAAATTTCGGGTGTTTTAAGCCACTGAGTTTGTGACGATTCATTACAGCAGCCACAGAAGAAACCTACGAGGCCCGTCTGTGGGTAACCCCCCATATAGGCCCCGAGGAATGAGAGCTAAGCAGAACCCTGGCACAGTTAGGGCTTGAGGAATATCTCACTGTACAGTGTCACTACTCAGCTATTTCCTTTTATATAATCCTCTACATAACCATATATTAGTTGATAGAAATAGGGCTTGACGAATCCGTTTATCTAATCCTCTATATATAATCATAATATTTGATAGTATGAGTGCCTAAAGAATATTTCCCTACATATATACCTATAATTATATCTTAGTTCATAATCGCAGGAATACCTAGAGCGGACACAGTGCAGAGCATGATTTAAGGGACAAACAGTTATGCCAGGACAGGAACCCATGGCCCAGGCGGCAGCGTTCAGTATCGTAGAGATACCCGCTGTATGGCAGGCTTGGGCGAGAGCCACTCCTCCTGACAAAGGAGCTGTAGGACCCTGCTCCAGTTCTTGTGGAGGGCTGCCCTCAGACCGGCAATCCACCTTGGTGCCTGTGAACTTTATCAGTTCTCCTTACTGTGCTGCTTGAAAAGCATCTTCCCATAGAACCCACTGGAAGCTGCCAGAAGGTGGCGGTAACCCTGACAACTCTGTCACTGCTCTGTGACTTAAAGCATCCTCCTATAAATCTTCTTAGAAGTAGTTTGACCATAGATAGGAGTATTGCACACTGCGCACGGCCCACCTTCAAACCTCGGCGACCTAATGGGGGTGGACCCCTTACTGTGCATGGCCGTTGCCTTCGTGGGAACGGGCCCTTTGCTGTGCACCTGGCCTGGGTGACGTAATGGGGGTGGACCCCATGTTTTATTGCTCACGACCCTATCACTATCCTTAAAGATGATTTCACTCACTGCCCTGCCCCCTAACCTATACTCATAAATACCGATGCTTCTGGACATTCGGGGCCTCGTCTGACTCCGCTTATAGGTAGCGTGGCCCCTTGAGCCCAGCTGCGTTTTCCTTGTACTTCTGTGTCCTGTCTCTTTATTTCTCAGATTCTGCGCCTCAGCACAGCCTAAGGGACACAGCACGACCCTATGGGGCCATCAGCCCTACATCGGGCTCCCAACGTGCCCTACACTCTCTGTGCCTGTTTGTTTGCTGGTCTGGAACTGCTCTGTCTGAAGGGACAGGTCCCTCTTCCACAGCACATTCTGTGTGTAATGGACACGTGACCAAACTGACTTGGAGACAGGGCCTGCCCACATCCATCTCCTGAGTTCTGAGGCCAGAGAGTGCCTGCAGGGGCTGAGATGGGGACGGAGGCAGCTCAAGCCAGCCTGCTCTGCTGAAGCCCCTGTGCCAGGCAGCTGCACCATAGGATCCAGACCCTTCCGGCCCTGCACACCGGACCTCTTCAGGGATTTGCCTTGGCTCCCCTGGTCTCAGCCACCACTGAGGGCAGGTGGTAGGAGCCCCCAAAAGACGCTGTTACCTCAAGGCTCCCTCTCCGAGAGGCCTCTGCCTTGTGGGAGGCGCATCTGCCCTGCACAGGGGCCTGAGCAGGCTGGCTTGAGCTGCCCCCGTCCCTGTCTCAGCCCCTGCAGGCACTCTCCGGCCTCAGAACTCGGGAGACGGGTGTGGGCAGGCCCTGTCTCCAAGTCAGCTTCGTCACATGTGTCCATTACACACAGAATGTGCTGTGGAAGACGGACCTGTCCCTTCAGACAGAGCAGTTCTAGGCATACCTCTGGGCACTGGTTGCCCCAAGAGGAGTCATTCCCTGACTCTGTGGAACTCCCAGCTAAGCAGGATGGACATGTTAAAATTCCAAGATCAGATGGTAACTTTGTCAGTGCTCCTGTTCATATTGGTTAAATCTAGAAGAGGTAGAAAACACACAAGCTGTCATAGTTAGAGGTCTGAAAGCCAGATGACACAGTGCCCACATCAGACTGACTTGATAAAGGACAATGATTGGCTCTTTGACTTCAGGAGAGGCAGCTTGTCTGGAGACCCATTACCCATCCTCTGCTTTCCCTCAGGACTGGCCCTGTGCTCAGGCTCCACTCAGAGGCCCTGGGGGCAACCCAGTTTTCCCTTGGGGCTGCAGAGGGGCAGTGCCCTCCCTGGGCTCATGTTCCTCTGCTGGGAATCCTAAGGAAGAGGGGGAAGCATTCTCTTTTTCAGAAGCCCCAGAAAATGTCTCCCCGAGACTCATTGGCTCTGTTTGATTTCTCACCCATCCATTAACTTGCTGCTCTTCTGGTGGGCGTGGATGTGCTGTTGGTTTGAGCCTATCAGGGCCTGGCCTGGAGCTGGGGATGGCGTTGGTCCCACTCAAGCCACACAGATCTGGCAATGGTGGAGCAATTCCTGGGCACTGTCAACAGCAGGAGGGGGCATCTGTGGTGGCAAAAAAAAACCCAGAACTGCCCACTTGATGGGCCAAAGGAGGGAAGTAAGGTTGGCCTCTGTGCTGCCACCCAGGGGGCACTGTGGCATGGGGCCTGTGCTTCCAGGCCCGGGTAGCACGTGGAACGGCAATGGTGATTATGCCAACGCACCGAGGGGGTGATGGCGTTCCTGGAGCAGTCACTGTGCCCAGGCTTCATGCTCTACAGTGCTCCACACACCCTGAGCCAGTGGATCCTCAGCACCCCCAAATAATTCATTTATATGGAGCCTCTGTTTCTGTGCTGGTCATTGTGGGTCTGAGATGGAGACAACTCCCCATCACGGGCTGCGTTCTCGCAGGCTTTCTCCATGCCACAGATGCGGCCGCTGAAGCCGGGAGAGGCGAGGCCGCTCAGCTGGAAAGTCGCAGATCTGAGATCCAACCCTTTTACTCCAAAACATGTGCCTAACGTGTGTCTGTACATGCTTGTGCGTTATAAACAGCTGCTCACCCTCAGACATCCACTGCCAGCCTGCGTAGCTGCCCTTCTCCGGGCCAGCGGCCCAGACACTGCTCACAGGGGTGGCTGCCTGGGAGCTTCCAAACAGGTGGGGCTGGCGAAGCAGGGCCCTGAGTTGTGTGCGTGGGGCCTGGCTGCGGGCGGCCTGACCGAGGCTCCGTGTGCTTCCATTTTTGCAGCTCGAGCCCTTTCTTCTCCATGAAGCTGACCCAGCAGGCAGGCTTGGTCAACACTAGCTGTGCGGTCCTGGCTCGGTCACTTTACCTCTCTGGGCCTCAGTTTACTCATCTACAACAGGTACAGGGGTCGGCAAACTACCACCCTCAGCTTGAATCCAGTCCACTGCCGATTTTTGTAAATAAAGCTTTATTGGCACACAGCCACGCTCACTCCTTCACAGAGCGGCTGCGGCTGCTCTGGCCCAGGGAAAGAGCCTAAAGCCTCTGTGTGGCCTTTATGGAAAACCTGCCAGTCCTTGACCTAGCCGTTGGGATGACTGTGTGCAGGAGAGTGCAGGCACTGGGAGGGCCGGGCTGTGCCAGTGGCTCTTTCCAGGGTGCTGTCCCCTCCCTGTCATGGAGCCATGGGGTTGTTTCAACACGTGGAGAGTAACCGCTCGGCGTTGAGCACAGGCCTGGCACACAGGGCGTGCTCAGGAACCTCCAGCCGCAGTGCCTCCCATGACTAAACAAAGGCAAGGGGGACTGCCCGAAGGGCTCGGAGGGCCTGGGGTCCCAAATAGGAGCTGATCCTCGGGTGAGACCACTCAGCTCTTAAAGTGGCTGTCGGTTGAGAGGCTTGTCTCAGCTGCTGCTAGGTGCAAATTAAAAGGATTAATGGACACGGCCGTCTTTGAAAGGCTCAAGGCCCACCGAAGCCCCTTCAACAGAGGGCTCCGCATTCTGTCTTCCCCAGCCCTCCTTGTGTGCCCCCGTGAGTGGCGGTGACAATGCTCCCGGATGTGAGCCCCAAGGCCAGCGGCCCCGGAGCTGCCCGCCCACCCGTCCGCCGGCTATTGTCTGCTCCGGCCTGGCGGTGTGGCGCTGGGTCTGTGGGGCCCCGGCGGGCAGGGGACTGTGGGAACGGATTAGAGGTCTTGGGCTTGCTTTCCTCGTCTTGCATAAACTCTTGATCAAAGACATTCCTGGGATGACAGAGCCCTGTGAGCTGCGAGGCTGGCCCAGTGTGCAGGACGCACGCCCCACACTGCTGCCCCTGCACAGGCCTGCCCTTGCTGGCCCTTGCTGGCCCTCACTGGCCCTGGCTGCAGCGTTGACTCTGGGGACAAGCCTTATAGTGGGACCGGTGAAGGAGCGGGTGCCAGGAGGCAACCCAGCCTTCCCCAGCAAACTTGGAAGCCAGGCCCCCGGCGCTGTGCGGAGCGAGGCTGTGACTCTGCTTCCTGGGGTGCTTCGGGGTGGGTCACACCGCATGCAGGGTGGCTGGAGGGAGTACAGGGCACATGCCACCGCACTGCTGCTGGGCCTGGCTGCTCTGGAATCCCACGGGCGGGCACTGCCTCACCCCTGCAGCAACCCCACCCACTGCTATCCCACAAGCGAGGTCCGAAGTCCCAGTGCCCGCTCCGCCCAGCCGCTTTCCTCTGTCCCCTCGGGGTCTCCCACTCCTCATTGTGACAACTATAGGTGCTGTCCAGGTCCCTGGGGAGCCCCCAGCCCTTCCAGCTGTGGAGTCAGCTGCCGGCACGCAGGGCAGGCCGGACCCATGGCCCCACAACTCAGCCCAGCAGCTTGGGGCTGCCCTGTGGAAGCTGGCACTCCTCCCTTCCATTCCACCCCCTTCCTAGGACCCACTGTTTGCCAGGGTGGGACGAAGGGTGGCAGAGAGGAAGCGGGGAGATTTCCATCCTGGAGGGGCTCACCCTGAGCAGGGAAGCACCCAGGCATGACAATCCTCGGCTCCCAGAGCCACCTGTCCGGTGCAAGGTGGGGACAGAGACTGTCCTCACAGGGAGTGTGGAGATGAAGGTTCCTGTGGGCAGAGGACAGACACGTGATGCCATCTGGTGTGTCAGGAGCCCCTGGGCAAAGACATTGAGGTTAGTGGGTGTCAAGACTGGGGAGAGATGGGCTGAGTCCCAGGGACCTTGGGCAGAGCTGAGGGGAGATAGGAAGGGGGCAGCAGGGGGGGCAGAGGGTGAAGAGTGGATAAGGGCTGTTTGGCTGCAGGAAGATGGGCCAGGAGGCCGGGCAGGGCCCCTCATGAGCCATAGGGGAGGCAGGGCAGGGCCCCTCATGAGCCATAGGGGAGGCAGCGCAGGGCCCCTCATGAGCAAGCCTCTGGGAAGGGGCTGCGGGGAGGGCTGACTGCTTTGGGCTTTGTCTCTGAAGCTCCTCAATGGTCAGTTTTTACTGTCACCTCCTGGGCAGCGCAGATACCCCAACAAGGGACAAGGTCTTCACTGTACCCTGGAGGCAGCCGCAGGCACCCAGGTGATGTCAGTGGATTTCGAGAGTTGGAAATGAAGGCCCCGAGTGGCAAGACAATACCTTTGATATGGTTTGGTTGTGTCCCCACCCAAATCTCATCTTGAATTGTGGCCACGTGTTATGGGAGGAACCTGGTGGGAGGTCACTGGCTCTTTGGGGCGGTTCCCCAAGACTGTTCTCGTGGGGGTGACTAAGTTCATGAAATCTGACGGTCTTAGAGGGATCGCCCTCTTGCTTGACTCATTCTTCCCCACCTTTCATGAAATCTGACGGTTTTAGAGGGATCGCCCTCTTACTTGACTCATTCTTCCCCACCTTTCATGAAATCTGACGGTTTTAGAGGGATCGCCCTCTTACTTGACTCATTCTTCCCCACCTTTCATGAAATCTGACGGTCTTAGAGGGATCGCCCTCTTACTTGACTCATTCTTCCCCACCTTTCATGAAATCTGACGGTCTTAGAGGGATCGCCCTCTTACTTGACTCATTCTTCCCCACCTTTCATGAAATCTGACGGTCTTAGAGGGATCGCCCTCTTACTTGACTCATTCTTCCCCACCTTTCATGAAATCTGACGGTCTTAGAGGGATCGCCCTCTTACTTGACTCATTCTTCCCCACCTTTCATGAAATCTGACGGTCTTAGAGGGATCGCCCTCTTACTTGACTCATTCTTCCCCACCTTTCATGAAATCTGACGGTCTTAGAGGGATCGCCCTCTTACTTGACTCATTCTTCCCCACCTTTCATGAAATCTGACGGTCTTAGAGGGATCGCCCTCTTACTTGACTCATTCTTCCCCACCTTTCATGAAATCTGACGGTCTTAGAGGGATCGCCCTCTTACTTGACTCATTCTTCCCCACCTTTCATGAAATCTGACGGTCTTAGAGGGATCGCCCTCTTACTTGACTCATTCTTCCCCACCTTTCATGAAATCTGACGGTCTTAGAGGGATCGCCCTCTTACTTGACTCATTCTTCCCCACCTTTCATGAAATCTGACGGTCTTAGAGGGATCGCCCTCTTACTTGACTCATTCTTCCCCACCTTTCATGAAATCTGACGGTCTTAGAGGGATCGCCCTCTTACTTGACTCATTCTTCCCCACCTTTCATGAAATCTGACGGTCTTAGAGGGATCGCCCTCTTACTTGACTCATTCTTCCCCACCTTTCATGAAATCTGACGGTCTTAGAGGGATCGCCCTCTTACTTGACTCATTCTTCCCCACCTTTCATGAAATCTGACGGTCTTAGAGGGATCGCCCTCTTACTTGACTCATTCTTCCCCACCTTTCATGAAATCTGACGGTCTTAGAGGGATCGCCCTCTTACTTGACTCATTCTTCCCCACCTTTCATGAAATCTGATGGTTTTAGAGGGATTGCCCTCTTAGTTGACTCATTCTTCCCCACCTCCAAGGAAGACAGGCCTTCTGCCTTCTGCCATGGCTGTGAGGCCTCTCTAGCTATGTAGAACTGTGAGTCTATTCAACCTCCTTTTCTTTGTAAAGTATAAATTACCCTGTCGGGTATGTCTTTTATTGTATTTTGTTTTATTTGAGACGGAGTCTGGCTCTGTTGCACAGGCTGGAGTGCAATGGCCTGATCTCGGCTCGCCGCAACGTCCGCCTCCAAGGTGGGTATGTCTTTATCAGCAGTGTGAAAAAGGGCTAATACAGCCTTGGAGCTCATGGCATAACCAGGGGGATGTATAGGCCCACACATCTTAGCACAGCTGGGGGATGTGCAGACCTATCCATCCCCGGGGGATGTACAGACCCACCTATCTTGGCACAGCCGGGGGTGGGGGTGTACAGGCCCATTCATCACTGGATGCCACAGATACCGAGACAGAGAGACAGGGCTGGGGTGGGGGGGAGCTTGCAATCATTTCACTCTGACCCCAAGCCCCCTCTACACTTGGCTGTGAACCCGCCTGACCCACTCGGCCCCTGCCCGGCCCTGCCAGCCTGCCTGAGCCCCGCACTCCACTCCCTCTCTCCCAGTAGATGCGTCGCTGCCCCTTGGCTCTGCCAGACCTATCAGCCTACACATCCCTCTTCCATTTTAAAAACTTCCAGACACTAAAGTACCTTCCTAGACCCATGTGGCTCCTCTCCCTGCCTGGCAAAGTGGCTCTTGGGTCTTCCCCACATCCTTGCTCAAACCTAGCAGGATCTGCTGGCGACCTTGCCTGCTCCGCGAAACAACCAAAGGTTCCCTGTGCGATGGTTGGAGCTCCCTGCTCAGGCCTCCTGCCACACCCGTGTGCTCTCGGGATGGACGTGAACCCAGCTACAGGCCAGGGGTGGGGTGTGGGTTCCCTAGGACCTCAGCCCTGACACAGCCTGGCCCTTGCCTGATGTCTGGACAGCTGCAATGGTGCTGACCTGGCCCCGGCCTTCAGGGCCATTTGCCCCAGGAGCAAGGAGCTGGGCCTCGGAAGCCACCCAAGTGGCCACCAGTGTCCCCTCTGGCTCCGACTGTCCCTTGAGCTCTTGATGACAAGACCTGTCGGGGCAACCTGCAGGCCCCCCACCCACTCAATATGGGGCTCCCTTGGGGAAGGCTCCCAGAGCCCCCACCCTCAGGGGAGAGGCTGGTGACCTAGAAGGGCCAGGTTTCCCCGCCACACCCAACCTTCCTCCCTGGGCAGCCGCCTGTGGAGCCAGCACACTGACCACCCCGGCCCCACTGTGGGCCCTGGGAGAAGCGCTCTATGAGGCAGAAAGGGCAGACAGCAGGTACTTCATAAAGTCCATGGAGATTTGACCTGCAGCTGACAAGTAGCGCCCATTGGTGGCGTGGGACCTGGGCTTCCACCAGGCTTGGGGCGAGGACAGACCAGCCTCACATGGATTCAGGAGCTGTGACCAAGGTCCAGGGACACCTTCCCGGGGGCACTCCCGCTGCCCACCTCCACCCGGGGTTTGAAGTTAAGTTCAGTCACGTGCTCCTGAAATCCAACGGGGGACGTCATAGACGTCCTATAAGGTGGCCTCCAGGTCCCTGGATCATGACCCTGACAACTCTTGATCAAAGTTTTTTTTAAAAAACTTTGCTCTCCCGGAGGCGTCGCCAAAGGACTGTGATTCACCCAGAGCAAACATTAGTTTGCGCCAGAAGAGGGTTAGCGAATGCGGCTGTATTTATTCTCCTATCTGCAAATAACCCGGGAAGACAAACTGGTGAGGCGAGGGGCAGGAGACATTCCCAATCAATGGGCACCGCTCACGTCACCCGGGCCAGACCTGTTGTCTCGCGTGGGTGGATTCACGCAGCCAGGCTGCCTGCAAACTTCTCTGGAGCCTCCCTGGGACAGGAGACCCCTTCCCACCTCACACAGCTGGGCTCGGGGCTTCCTACCAGTTGGAGGAGTGTGCCCGATCCTGGCTGGATTGTCTCCAGCCCCCGGCGTGTGGCAGTGTCAGGAGACACTCATGGTTGTCACAGTGGGTGGAGGTTGGGATGCTGCTGAAGTACCCAGAAGCGCCCATGTGGCCTCCCGCACTGCTGAGCCTGCCACCCTGCCACCCTGCCTCGCTTCTGAGGCACCAGGATGCACGCCCCTGGCTTCCCGCCAGCCCAGGAAACAAGCAGGCAGGCACCATGCTGGGGTTTTACCAGTTTTATTTCTAGACTTTCATGTTTGTCTTTTGTCTTGTGCTGGAAACATGCCGGTTACATGTGGGTGCTGGGAAGCGCCACGGTGCAACCAGAAACAGACCCAGCCGCCCGCCGCCCAGACCCTCAGACGTGTGCGTCACAGGACAGACTCTGCGGTGCCCCATGCACCTGCCACCAGCCTTTGGCCTCTCGACACACACATCTAGGACTCGTGCCCTCGCCCCGTCACGACGGACTAAGTGTCCCTCAAGGGCCCTGCGTGGTTCAGATAGACGCCGCAGCCAGGATGGTTGAGGTAAGCGTGAGCCGTGTTCCGGAGGGGTGGGGCAGGATGGGCCTGTGCTCGCGATGGCCTCGGAGCACAGGATGACCCTGCCAGGGCAGGGCTCCAGCCATGCAGGCCTGGTGGGGGGAGGGTGCAAATTCTTTTGGTTCGGCAGCTTGCTAGGTGACTCGGGCACACAGCACTGTGAGCTGGCTTCATTGAGATTTGGAGTCTCTTTAAATCAGCACTATGCTGTAATTAACAAAACAATAACGAACAGAACACTAGTACATAACAGATTAAACACACCCAAAACTTGAACAAATTCCAGAAGCTATTCCAATCATCCCGAAGCAGAGTCCTACGGGCGCAGCACCGTGGCGGCACGTAAGACACACTTGTTATAATAATATAATAATTATGCAACGTCCATAGCTACACGCAAAGAATGACACAGCTGTGAAAACTACCAGGACGCTACGATCCGGTAAGAGCCCAGTATCACAGGCGCAGGAAGAGAAGATGGACACAGCCTGGGCCCCGGGGACGCCGGTGCAGGATCGCGCCCGCATGTCTGTGAGCCGAAACAGACGGAGCCTACCAGCTGGGTCCACCATGGCTAAGTGAAGCATGAGGTATTGTGAAAAGGAACCTTTTTGGAATAGAGCAGTAATCACATTAAGTCAAAACTGATCACATAAAAAAAAAAAACTACAAAAAAGGCATCCGTAATACAGTGTTCTAAGAGAAAATTAAAACTAGTACACGGCAGTATATGACATTGTCAAACAAAAAACTGACCCTCCAGTAGCAGCAAACAATGTGAAAGAGATACAGAGAAGCGATGTGAGTGTGTCCAAACCGTGCCTGGACGTCAACGGTAGCAGCGCAGAAAGAAAACGCAGCTGCAGCCTGTCCCTGGCGTGGGCACCGCCCCATCCCCCCAGGAGCTGCAGCCTGTCCCTGGCGTGGGCACCGCCCGTCCCGTCGGGAGCCTCCTCCTCACTCCTCCCGCCCACCTTCCCTCACACATCAGCCTCCACCCTCTGGCCACCTCCCTTCAACACTTCCTAAATAAAAATTACAAGAATTCCATAGCCAAGATGTGCAAATTGTCTATTTTGTCGCTAAGTTTTTTTTTAAAGGAAGGGGCAAGGGGTAAGAACATCTAGGAACTGGACTTATGGCAAGTACCCGACTTTTCCTTGTGACTGTGGGAAATGCCAAACAGGCTGAGTTAATGTCTGTGTGCGGTCTTCCTCCAGATTGTTTTTCTCACCTATAAAAGGACCCAGCTTTAAAACACACTGTACTATACCTGCAACATCAAAGGCAGAAGGGTGTGTGTGTGTGTGTGTGTGTGTGTGTGTGTGTGTCTACATCAAGGGGAGATTGCATTACTTTATAAATCATACTGGCCTTATCAACATCCTCTGCAATAAATATACTTTTTTAGCCTTAACTATAAATTATATATTTTAGTGTTTAAAAGCCTTCCGGTGTGAAACATCTCAGATAACCTTAGACCACCTGCTCTCTAGGTAAACCTCTGAGGTCCCTACTTTCAAACACCAGTTGGCACCAAAGGATTCCTAAACTTCAACTTAAGAGAAAAAAAAAAAAAAAAAAGGAAAGGAACTTGTCATCCTGGCGATGTGAGAATGCAAACCTTTTTCTTCCTGACTGGTACGCAGCCTCCCAAAAACTCACCTCCGCTGCCACCACGGTGGCCGCACATCCTACTCACACACAAGTACACGGATATCCCAAACCATTCCATTAGAAACCTGCTCTCCCTCCGCACACACAAAAACAGCGCTATTTCCTATACCTGCTGGACTGAAAGTGCTTGGAAATGGAATGGTTTTAGAATACGGAGAAGAAAGCAAACCACCAAGTAGCTGTGGATTGAACCTGGACGTCAGCTGGCTGCAGGGCCGCGGGGTAGAAAACCAGCATCTCATAAACAGGTCACTACAAAAACAGGAAGAGTATAAAAATAGAATATATTATGTCACTATTTCGTCTTCTCTTTCCAGTAGCGTATCGTAGGAGTGGGACAGGTGGCCGTTCCCGACCCCGCCATGCTGGCTGGTGCCTGACAAACCTCCACTGTGGTGGTGGCCACAGGCACAAAGGACACACACACAGGCACGCTACGCTACTGTGACCAAGAGGTGACTTCAGCCATGGATAAGGTGAAGAGGTTATACATCTACCTACGGAATATAATAACATACAATGACTTATAAAGTGACTACATGCAGATGAGCAAGCAAGGTACAGAGAGGCCTACAACCGCACTACAGCTGTGCTCCGCAGGACAAGCACGAGAATACCTTTTCTACCTAAAACCCTCTTCTACTTTACAAATGGTTTGCTGAATTTTTCTATTTTTTTAAAAATGTTTTTATGCTTTTTTTTTTTAACACGCAAAGAATCGAACCTAATCCTCTCCCGAGACCCCTCCTTTGTGTTAATGCCTACGCGTACAACAGAGAAACAAGCACATTAATATAGAAACTAGTTGATTACTGGGGTATACAGTCCTCTATTTCTGTAGCACAACTCTCCTGTCCCCCGCCGCTCAGGGTTACGCGAATACTATTTTTTCTCTCTCTCTTTTAAAGACAGTTTTTGGGTAATCTTTTTCTTCTGCTTAAGTCAGAGATGGAAGGGAGAAAGAGCAAAGGAAAAAAACCGACAACAAGGAGAATGAAGCTTTCCCTTCTGGTATCAAAGCGCCCCGGAGAGGAGGGGCTGTCGGGGAGCACCTGGGGCCGGCGCCACCCTCGCCGGGGTGGCGGGGCGCCCGCCTTCCTGGCGCCCTCAGATGTCCACGTCCCGCACGTCGGTGGGTGTGCAGGCCAGGTCCACCTCCTCCTCCTCCTCTTCCTCCTCCTCAGAGGCCTTGGGGTCCTGGTTCTGCTGGGCCTGGCGCAGGCTGGACTCCAGCAGGCCTTCGATTTGCTCCTGGCAGGCCCGGAGGCAGTCCTGAGATGGGGTGGGGAGAGGCGGGGAGAGGGGACCTTAGAAGGGGCCTGCAGCAAGGGCCCCTTCCCTGGTGCCATGACCTGGAAGGCTTTTATAAGGGCGAGACTAAGCCAAAAACTCTTCCTTGGCCCATGTGAGTGAGACGAGGGAGCTGCCAGTCACCTGTCAATGGGGCACTCAGGACCGAATGTCTCCATCTCCCACCTGGCCTCCCGAGCCACAGGACACCAGATGCTGCCCACCCAGCCTGCACCGCCCCTGCCCGTCTCCATGCCCAACAGCGCCTGGACCTCCTGTTCCCACTGGCCTGCCAGCTCCCTGGGGAATTCAGTGCCATCTGATCTGATCCGGACAGAAGCCCTCTGAGTCCTGCTTTTTCAGACTTAACCTCTCCATGTGGCGGCACTCGAGGTGAACCTGGCCTTCCATAATCAGCTGCTGGCCAAGCCTTCGGCCGTGCATGACTGAGGATGAATGCTGGGTGGCCAGGGGGACCTGGAGCCCTGATCTCTCCCCCCTCCAACCTCTCCCGCTCAGGCCTGCATCCTGGGCCACCCATCAACCTGGCATGGCAGGCATCCATCCACCTGCTGCAGCCACAGATGCTTGGCCCAGGACGGAGTGTGACAGAAGCTCCTGGAAGTCCTTCCTGCACCCTTGGGGGATACACACTTCCTTGGCAGCAGCCATGCCGGCAGTGGAAAGGGGCAACTGCGAAATCTGGAACCCCTGTGCCCAGGGGCCTCTCCCAGGCTCTCCTACGAGCAAGTCCCAGGCCGCCTAAAGTGGCTGCTTACTGCCCCGGGGGCTTCTGGATAGAGAACCAGCTCCACGTGCTGGGGCTGTGTGCATCCCAACTGCCAGGAAGCCACACGAGGGCTTGAAGGCAGGTCTCTAGGCAGCCCTGGAAACAAGACTTTCTACTAGGAGCAGAGCGGGGCCACAGCTCTCCACGTGCCACGCAGGGGCTGCGGAACTCCCAACCAGATGGGGCTGGGGGTGCTGGACGAAGGCATGGTATGACAGGCGAGGACCCAGGCTGGAAGGGCTTCTAGCTGGACCCCTGGAGTCAAGATATTTTAGAGCCCGAAGCCTCTATAGGGAGGCCTTTCCTCTCCCGCCTTTCAGATACGTTCTCATCATGGCAAATGAAGCTGGCCAGGTTGGCAGTGCAAACAGTCCCACTGTACAGATGGGGAAACTGAGGCCAGAGACCCGGAGTGAGACCCAAGACTCCTGATGTTCAACCTAAAACGCCAGCCACCCTCAGTTCCCAGCCCCAGGGGCCTGGCAGCTCCACCCAGGCGCCCTTCACCTGCAGCCCCTCGCCCCCCCATGACCCACTCCAGGCCCACACCTGCAGCTGGACTCCAGGCCCTTCCCTCATCCTTCTGGCCCCACAGCTGCCTGCAAGGCTGCCCCAGTGGACAGAACTTTTCCCCCACAGCCAGAAGCTCCAAGGAGGCAGGTGGCTTCTCAGCAAAAAGCCACTGGTGTGGGCACAGCACACCCGATTCACACAGATGAACATTTGCCCACCAAAGAAAATTCTAGAACACGCCAGAGAAAATGTGGGGCCTTCTGCTGTCAAGGGTTTTCTGAGTCTGGGCTCAGCTAAGTGGGTCAGTGGATAACCAGGCAGAGTGGACTCGGCCTCAGGGAACTTCACCCATGTGACAGCCATGAGGCGCGTGCTTTGGGTGTACTTAAGATGTCTCTGCTCAAGCTAGGGCCAGTGCTCGGCTTCCCACAGCTGCCTGAAGACAGCAGCGTCGCAGGGCAGATGCCCCTGGGGGGAGGCGGTTTCCATTCAGGGCATGGAGTTTGCAATGAGAAGTGCAGATGCTGAGTTTCATTAAGAACGGGAGGGGGTGCGGGCGGGGCTTTCCCTTTGCTGGGTTTCTGAGCCATTTTTCGGAGTGAACTGTGGGCTGCTGCAAGTGAGGACACCTCACCACCCCCACAGGATGACACGGGGCAGGGTTCCAGGGAGGCCACGGCACAGGACACAGGAGGGAGGAGATGGTGCCCTGGCCACCTCCAGCGTCCCGTGGCAAAACCACTTCCTCTTCCAGAGGCACTGCCAGGCAGGGGACAGGCAGGTGGACCCGAGACAGCATCTGCTGAGACCCATGCGGAGCCCCCGGGAGGCTGAAGGGCAGACCACCAAGAGATGGCCCAGGCCAGAGCCCAAACAGGCCTCACAGGACCCCCGGCCCTGAGTGGGGGTCAGGCGGTCACTCCCTCACACACTGCAGGGCCTGCGCTGACCCAGCCACCTCTCCGGTCTAATTTGGTAAATGCCACAAACCCTTTTGATTGTCATTTTAATTCTTTAAGAAAAGACTCAGGAATAAAACAGTGGCATTTTTAAGAAGAAAGACACAGTCACCCCCGGGTCTGACAGCAGCCGCCTCTCAAAGAGGCGGTGAACAACGAGGCTGTCGCTATCCGCCTGTTGTCCGGCGTCTCGGACCTCACAGGAGCCCCTTTCAAGCATCTATTTATTGGCCACGCACATTGTGGCCCAAACAAAGCTCGCCTGGGCCTACCCCCACACACCATCACCACACGGATCATTGGCTGGGGCCGCCTGGGGCCTCTGTCCTGGACGCTTAGCCTAGGAAGACTCTACAGCTCCTGGAAGCCCCAAGGGATGGATGTGAGAAACCTGTGAGGACCCCGCGCTGGTCAGTGCGTTCTAGGAGCAGGGAAGAAGTTGGCGGTACTCTTAAGTTCATGGCCTGGGGTCCAAGGGGCCTAGCCCCAACCTTGTCACCCTTGAGGACCTTGGCACCAGCCTCAGCATTTCCGTGGCACTGGATGTCTGCTGCCCGCCAGCCCGCCTGGCCATCAATGGCCCTCACTCACCGGGTCACACTTGATCACTCTGGAGAGGAAGCACGTGAGGCGGTAGTAGGACAGGAAGTGGTTGGGGCTCCCCAGGTTCAGGCCTTGCACTGCGGCCACCACGCTCCCCGCCGCCACCATGGAGGGCGGATTGGAAATGAACTTGACATCTGCAGCAGAAGGAGAGAGGCAAGGGGGCTGTGGGCACGGACCTTCACACAGGGCCTCGGTGATCCGGGCGTCCCTGAGTGCCGGCTCTCAGCAAGCGACCCAGCCTGGAGGGAACCATCCAGAATGCGCAGCTCCAAATCCAGGCTCTCCCCAGCCTCCAGCCTTCCCTGCGCACCGGGAGAGCAGGAGCCCGGCCCAGGGACCGTCCTGGAACATCAGCCCCGCTGTTGACTCAAACACAGTCAAACAAAGAGGAAGCCACAGGAAGGGAGATAGGGACATCACCAATGGCATCTCACGCCTGTGAACATCATCACTTATTCACAAAAGCAAGCTGAGATGATATGAACATGAGGACACAGAGATGGTGCCTCTGTGACCCTAATCCTAGTACCTGCCACCCTCCAGCAGCAGGGATTGGAGACGAGTCACATTCTGAAAGGACATCACATGGATGACACCCAGGCCTCCACCTGGGCCAGGCCACGGGGCCATAGGGCACTGATGAAGCCATTCCCTGTGTCCATCAGGGGGCAAGCCCTGGCTGGTGGCCTTAAGGGTGGCCGTGATGGTGTGGCACCGCTGGCACCAGGAGAGCCTGGCTTGGCTCACTTGGGAAGGAAGAGCTCTCCAGCAACCCACGGCCCTTACCATGGGACCATGACTGTCATAGTGACCTTCAGAGCGCAGACCAAGCACAACCCAACTCCAGCCGGCCCTCCACTCAACACTCTGTCTGGCGGGTGACAAAAAGGCTTCTCTGGGCTGTTTGATGTAGCCCAGCAATTCTACTGATTTCCTAAGTAAGTGAAGAGGTGTGGGGTTCCCACCCACCCCCAGTCACCATGGGACACCCCTGGAGGACTGGGCCAGGAGCCAGCAGGAGGGAGCAGCTTTCCTAGGAAAGTGCCTATCCCCCACCCTGGGGCTTCCTGGGGACTGTTCCCCACATCTGGGCCCGCTTCCAAGGGGGACACCAATCCAGGGTGGCTCATCGGGCTCTGCAGTCTGCCCAAAACTCCCCTGGTCACTGTCAGACACTGGGGCTCATCTGCCCTCCAGGCCGCAGCAGCGGGTGCCTCAGGGCTGCCCCGTCACTCCACAACTGACCACTCAAACAGCAGGCCGGCTCTTCCCATAGAGAGCCTCGCCACCAATCATGTCCCCATTTGTGGCAGGGAACGCCGGCCACCCCTCCTCAGGGCAGCCGCGCACCTACCATGGACAGGTGGGCCAGCATGGAATCTGCCTCTTGGCCTGGCCCCCACCCCAGCGGAGGCTGGGGGCAGCCTTTGTGTCACACCCACGAGGAAATCTGCACAGGAACCAGGGGCCTGGGGCGGGAGCTGGATGCCGGCTGGGCTGAGTGTGGCATCTTTGCCGGCCCCATCGCCTCATCTCGCACCACTGAGCACCCAGGAACAAGGGGGGCTGGGGGAGCTGAATGGGAGCCGACCCAGGCACAAAGGGAGAGGGGCCCCCACGGGCCGCCAGGGGTGCGCTGGCCCATCGGAGACTTCATCCTGAGAGAATAAACAACTTCGGCCTTGTTAAAGAGAGGGGCGCCGGCGAGGGGCTGGGAAGAAAGGCAGCCACCCTGAAGGGGAGACAAAGCTGGCTGCTGGGCGCCGCAGCGACTTAGAAAAAGAAATCCTTAACGAGCTGAGCCACCTCTTCTCCCCTTTAAATGGGAGCAGTTCCACACAGTCCGAGAGCCGGGAGCCATGAATGAAAACGTTTTCATTGAGGCAAATCAGAACTGCACACAGAGACTGCTTCTGCAGGGAGCGACGGCTTCCAGCTGGCCCTGCACCTTGAGAGCCCCATCTCATCCAGGGGCACATGCAGAGCGGAGTCACTCCCACATCGTTCCGGAAGATCCTGCCCCCACCCAAGTGTGTGGCAGTGTGCTTAGATTAGGAGCCACCCAGAATGAAACACCAAAGCTCCAGGATTGGACCCTATCCGCTGCCCAGTTGTTCAGAGAGGTGACAGCTGTCCTGGCAGCTCCGCAGCACTGGACGTTTCTCACCTGGCCCCCTGCAGCACCGAGGGCACGTGCCCTGAAACCCACTTATGTGAGTGTATGTGGCATGTGCACACCTGCTGGGGACCCGGGGCCAGGGATGCGTGGTGCAGGGAGAAGCCGCCCTGGCATCACCTTTAAATGTAACCCGTGCCACGTGGAGGGCAGAAACACCTTCCTAGACTCTCTCCCACGCCTCCGCCTCCTTCAACCCGTTTCTGACTTTAAGCAGCCCTGAGTCACTCTCGTCTCCACCGACGTCCAGCAGGACCCAGGCAGTTATGTCTGATGCTCAGTTATGTTCATTGGGCTGCGCACGGGTCAGGACCTGGAGCACTCTGCAGGGGTGGGTGCCCTGGCCTCCGGCCCCTCACTCGGGGCCCACCCTGGAGCAGACTGAGAGCAACTGGGTTCCCAAGTGTCCCTCTTCCTTTACCCACCGCCGGGGGCGCCTTCACAGACAAAGCGTGTGCAGTAGCGGGGAGGGCGAGACTGCACCTGCCCCCTGCCTCCCGCCAACACCCAGGGATCCTGGGAGGGGAGCTCAGCCGCTGGAGCCACCCTGCAGGGAAGCTGTGCAAGGACGGCACCCACCACGTCTCCAGAAAAGTGCATTTCTCTGAAGCCACTTACAGCTCCATAAAAGGCTGCGTGGAGTCTCTGGAGGCCTCTCTCCTCTGAGGAGCCCCAGCCAGAGAACGCCTCCCTGTCTGCTTCAGGACCACCCCCACCCCTCAGACCCATCCAGGCTGGACGGCATTCTTGGCATCTTCATCTGACCACTTTGGGGACTTGCTTGGAAACATGGGGGAGGGTTTCCTGCCCCAAGCAGGTGGAGGAGGTGGGGGAGCTCTCACGCCGAAACCAGAAACCATTCTGGAATAATACACTAACTGCTGGCTACCTGTGTCAGAGGGTGCGCTGAAATAGGTTTGGGGGGGCTCTGCCCTCAAGGGATTGGGGGAGAAGATGCTATTGTGTCTTTGATGTCCCGGACCTTGTGGCCTGTCACCCAGAGTGAGCCCACAAACAGATGTGACAACTGAGGCTTGACCAAAAGGGGGCAGGGCCCCCCCATCAGGGTAACCAGGGAAGGAGGCGCACAGGGGGGTCAGAGGCAGGGCTGGGGACAGCAGGAGGCAGCACCCTGTGTATGCATGTGTCTATCCCAGTTGGGTCCTGGGGCCAGGGCCATGCCAGCGGAGGTGAGGACTGGGTACTTCTGCTGCCCACGGTGGCGGCCTAAGCTGAGACTGCTCTGAAGTGCTCCCCAGGGCTCAGCTGAGCCCAGCAGACTGGCGGCACCCCTGGCAGGGCCTCAGGCAGCTGAGCTCCTCTGCTGGACACCCCTGCACTCAGCTGCCCAGAACACGTGGTGCAGGCGGGCCGACAGCTCTCCCCGCCCCCGGAGGCGCCTCTGGCAAGTCGCCCAGCCTGGGAGAGGCCAGGAGGGGGCCCCCGCAGCTCAGGCTCCTTAAGGACACAAGAAGGGCTGGAGGTCGGTGGGGAAAGGAGGCGGCCCTGCGGCCAAGGTAAACCCCTTTCGGCCTGGAGGATGAGGCCACAGCATCTAGACACAGGCAGGCTGGCTGCGTGGTGGCGCGGCCGTAAGGGCAAATCCCCTTCCATCCAGCGCAAACAAGCCAGCACCTCTGCTCACCAGAGCTGGAAGAACTCTTCCCAGCGCAGGCGGGGGCCTAGGGACGTCCTCCGGGACAGCACCCAGGTGCAGAGCAAGAAGCTGGCCAGGCCACCTAAGGTGCTGGCTTTCAAGGGGAGGCTGGGGGCGGCTGGGCCTGCCCTACCTGTAGCGCAGAGGGCAACGAAGGTCTGCGCGTGTTTGCGGATGATCTGTTTGTTCTCCTCCGCCTCTGGCATTTTGGAGAGGAAGTGTTCGATGAAATCGTGCGGGGTCATGGCGGCCAGGTTCCACTTGAGCTTGTTCACCAGGAGCAGCTCCATTTGCTGCGAACACAGGGTGAGCGGCTATCAGGGGAGGTGCGGGCCGGCCTGGGGACGCGGGGAAGCCGGCAGTATGGCCCTAGCCCCTGAGTCTCGTGTGGTCCTGGGGGTGCGGGAGCAGGACTGGCGAATGCTGGGGGGTCCAGGAAGCTGGGGCAACACACGATCCCAGATCAAAACAGAAAAGGCGCCCGCCGCGTGAAAAGATTCTGCAAGTGGAAACAAAAAGACTTCCCACCACCTGGAACGGAAGGCTCAGCGTGGAGCGCGGCGTTCCCGGTGCAGCCGCTGGAGGGCGCGCGCCGCCCATTTTTCGGCCACACCGCAGAGCGCTAACGAGGTGGGAGTCGCAGGCAAGCGCGCACGGGGCGGCTAGGATCCCACCCGCTCCCAGGACGAGGACACCCGGCAAAGGGGCCGCCTGCCGCCCCTGCACCTTCCCCGGCCCGGTGGTCCTGCGGCTCGCGGGGGGCGGCGGGGGTCCCGCGGTTACCAGCAGCTCCTCGGGCTGGATGGAGTTGTCGGTGTAGATGCACAGCTTCTCGGCCGTCAGGGGGATGGTCTCCTTCATCTTAGAGGCCACGAACATGCAGGTGGCCCCCAGCAGCTGCAGGCGGCTCTTTTTCACTGGCTCCAGCGACAGGAAGCGGTCCAGGTAGTTCATGGCCAGCGGGAAGACCTCCTCCTCGCACTTCTGCTCCTCGCAGACCTGCGGGGGCACGGGGCCCGTGACCGCCGCCGCCAGGTCGCGCCACCCCCACCCCACTCCCCCGCCCTCGCATGCCCATCGCGCTCGGCAGGACCACCAGTTCTGGAGGGCGCCGAGGGGTCGGGGCCGGGGGCGGCAGAAGCTTCCTGTGATGCGCCCCCTCTCGCGCGCGTCCCGAGTATCCACCCTCCCTGAAACTGAAAGGGAAAGTCCCCGCGAGGCTGGCATGGTGGGGGCGGGAGCGGGCACAGCTGGGCGGCGGCGCGGGCTGCAGGCCCCGGGGACCCCAGCCCGCCCTGGAGCTCCGTGGCCCCTCTGGCTGTGGGTCGACACCCACTGGGGTGCGGGGCCGCGCAAAAGGCCGCGGGGTTGGGCGCCGCGCCTGCGAGACACAAAGGTGGCGTCCCAGGCCGCCGCGCCGCATTTCCCCAGACGTCATCTTTTCAAAAAATATTTAAAAATATTTAAAAAATAACTAAGTGCGTAAAAATACCCTGAAAATGACCCTCGGACGGCCCTTTACCCAGGCCGGGGGTCGGGAGTTTGTTACAGGGTCCGGGGGAAGCCCCAGGAATTCAAACTCCGGGGACCCCCTTCCCCCTGGGCGCGGGCGGTGTTTCCCTCTCGCAAGGGCACCACGCCGCACTTTCAAAAATTATTTAAAAATACTTGCGGGCCCCTCAGGCGCCTACCGAAGGTGTGAAAATGTTCTCCCAGGCCCCCGGCTCGCTCGGAGAAGGTCCCCCAAGCCGAGATCCCTGCAGACGGGGATCCAGCCCTGGCGTCTTGGGGGCCACGCGACCTTGCAGCTCGGCGTGCTCTCCGGCCCAGGCTGCCCGTGCGGGGCGCTTTGGGACTCGCTGCTTGAACAAAGGCCCCCCTTTCCCCAGCGGGGTCCCCCCAAAACTACCCATGCTGCGTCCCCGCGCCCCTCCCGCGGGCTCCGGGCAGCCGCCGGGCCCCTAGTTGCGGCCCCAGCGCCCGGCGGCCGCTCCCCGCCCCCACCCTGCCCCCAATTATTAATAAACACTTTTGCTGTGCAATAAAAGAGCAAAGATGGCGCATAATACTGGCACGAGAAGCCCTTGCATACGTGTCCATGGATAGTAATTTAAAAATCAAATCTATGCCCCCTCCCCCCGGAGTTGGAGGCTCTCGGCCGCGGCGGCCGGGAGAGGAGCCGCAGCATGGCTGGGGCGCAGGCGGGGGGCACAAAGCGCACCTAACCTGCCAGCCCGCACCCTCGGGCCCATTGGGGTGCTCCTGGCACTGGCTTCTCCTGGAGGCACCCCTCCCCGACCCCCTCCTCCCGTCCCAGGAAACGCAACTCCTAGCACCCCCACCCCCACCCCTTCCTTCTTCAGAAAATACCCACAATTTTTATTTTGAAAATACCTAGCAACACCCCGGCAAACTTCAAAGGTCTAGCGGGAGAGAAGAGAGGGGAGTGAGAAGCAAAGAAACGTGGGTATGGGCAACAAGTTGCAGGGAGGTCTTAAGAGAGCCGCCCGAAGCCCCGCACCTCCAGCATCCAGGTGGCCACGATCTTCCGCATGGACGGCAGGACCTCCTTCTGCACACATTTGAAGTAGGACACGGAGGGTGCGCAGGTCTCCTCCGCCTTCAGCATGGCCCGCAGCACCCGGTCGTTGAGGAGGTTGGCATCGGGGTAGGCGCGGCGGATGGCCTCCACTTCGCAGCACAGGAGCTGGTGTTCCATGGCTGGGGCTCTGCCTGGGCAGCTGGGGAGGGCTGTGGGTTCCGGCTGCGTCCGCGCTCGGCTCTCGCTCCTGCTGCCCCGCGCTCCCTCGCGCTCTTCTGCCCCTCGCCGGAGCGCGCGGACTCTGCTGCTCGCGGCTACTGCGCCGACAGCCCTCTGGAGGCTCCAGGACTTTGCAACTTCAACAAAACTCCCCTGTAGTCCGTGTGACGTTACTGTTGTTAAGCAGAGATCAAAGCCGGGCAGAGAATGGGAGCGGGAGGGGGCGGGGGCGGGCGCAGGGGGAGGGGGCGCGGGCGCCAAACGCCGGGAGCAGCGAGGGGCAGAGCCCAAAAGCCATCCCCGAGGCGCCGCGCCTGCCCTGCGGCGGAGTTGCCCCCGTAGTCCGGTTTTCATAGAAATGCAAATCGCCCCGCTGCAGCCTTTCTCCCCGCCAGAAAAGAGGGGTACAGGGGGCCCGGTCCGACTCGAACGGGTCCCCCGGGATTTGGGGGTGGGGTGGAGGTGGCTCTGCAGTAGGGGACAACTGGGAAGCCCCACAGGCCACACGCAGCCTAGGGAGACCACGAGGAGGGGGGACTCCGGGGCGCGGCGACACCCCATATCCAAGCCGGCAGAATCGGCGCATTTCCAAGAACGCCACGAGGGCACCCACGAGCGGACAGACGGCCAAAGAATCTCAGTTTCTGCATCTCCTTTCATTTTCATTAACACGTGTAAATTTCAAGAACTATTTAGCATGCAGGGACGGAGGACAGGGCACACCACCCAGTGCACTTTTCATTTCGGCTCACATGGGGGTTGTTGTAAATGCCCAAGGGGGTAACCCTAAACATTTAAGGGATTTCAGCTTAGCACGCGTTCGCTCAAAAAATAAAATAAAATAAATGCCCGAAAATTCCAGCCGCAGCCCAAGATGGTGGCCAGCATTTCCTTCATCTTGTCCTTCTAGCCTGGAGACTCTTCGGGCTGTCTTCCTACCTTGACCAGTCCATCCTCGCGGGGGTCCCCAGATGCACCCCCTCCCTTCCGGTGCCGGCAATTTAACCGGGCCAAACACATCTCTGAAAGGACAGCCGAGGAACAGTGATCTCCGTCCTGACTCGTTTTTTAATTAAAAAAGGAATTAAATTGCTGGAAATATTAGTCGCCTCTGCCTGGGACAAGACCGCCGGAAGGTTCCTAATTGGTTTTGTTGGGGGTGTAGACGTCCTTTCACCTTTATAATTTGCCCCGGGTCTGCACTGGCGAGCGTGAGGGGGCTGGCAAGGGCGGGCAAAATAAAGGACACTTATCAATTAAACAAATGAGTGTACTGATCTGATTTTTAACAAAATCGATAGGCGTTCGTGGTTATATGAGAGGGTCCCCAATATTATCGCAAAGTTAAGCAAGTGTGAATTAAAATACATGGTGTTTTTTTTTTTTATTACAGGTTTTGCCTCTTTGGTGCATTTAAAAAAAGGACATTTTACTGTCTTAACTTTTTTGTTTTGTTTTACAATACCTGCCCCTAATTAAGAAAACTTCATTTACTTCCTTCTCAATATAGTTTAGTGTCATCAAACCACCGTATCCTCTTAACAGTAAAAGCTCAAAGAAAAGTGATAGAAAAAGTCCCCTCCCCTTAGCCAGGGTGCTCACAGCAAGATTCGACCCCCTCCCACCCCTACCTTTCAGGGCGAATTCCTCTCGCGCCCCCTCCCCCGCCCGGAACTAGGATTACTAATATTTCGGGTTCCGGGGGGGTAATTACCCCTAGATTGCGCATGGGGAGCGGTAGGTGACCCCAGCAGGGAGCACCCACCGACGTGCCTCCCCACTCCCCGGGCACCCACAATCGCGTCGGCCCCGGTATAGCCAAGCCTCAGAGCATCCGCCCGCGCACGAGGGCGGCCCAGCTGCTTTTTCATTCATAAAATCCGGACCTGGCGGCCGCCTGGATGATTTATGGGGCCCCGAGCTATCACCCGGCCTCTCCCATCCCGGGGGGCTGGGGGCCCCGAGCCCCGCCCGCGCCCTGGCCCAGCCCGAGGCGCGAAGCGGCTGGAGTCGGGTAGGGGCAGCAGGGCATAAAGAGGCTCGCCCACTCCGGCAAAACCGGCTCTGGGTCCTGGAGGGAGCTTCACCCCCCATCCCGGGCGCAAGACAGAGGAAACTGGAATTAGCATGAGCCAATGGGGGCGCGGCGCTGTTACTAGGCGGACCGGGCAGATCTCGACGAGGAACTTCGTTGATTTCCCGGCTCAGGGACGGGCGCAAAATTGCAAGCCCGGCTAGCGAACGTAAAGAGCCGTCCAGGAACTCGCGGGGGAGGCGCTGGAATTTGGGGCCCGGCGGGGCGCGCCAGCTGCCCAGCCCCCACCCCAGGGAGCCCTGCTCGGGGCCCCTGGGTCTTCCGAGGGGGCCAACAGCTCTGGGCTTTTGAGGGCCATTGCTTCAAGAAGCGCAGATAAGGCATTTTGATTTTATTTTTTTTCCAAAGAGAAAAGCAACTTTAAAAAACTTTTCTGTTGCAGTTTTACTTGACGCTGTCTTTTTAAAACCCACCACGAAGCAGGAATTGCGGATTCTGGGCTCATTTAAAGTGCTCTGTTCTTATTTCTTGGTGACCATTTGGAGACAAAGGGCAAGTGGCCCAGTCGGGAGAGTAACCACTTTGGTTTGAAAGAAAATCCAAAAGTAACTTCAATCACCTTCCCACTTTCCTCGCCCCTTGGCCCCCGCCCCGGTGCCCGAGGCTCGGGCGGATGGTCTGCCCGGAGAGGGCGAATTCCTCTGCAGGCGCGTGTTCGCCACCGTCCCTGGCTGTGGGAACCTTCATTCAAGCGGGGGAAGGGAGCGCGTTCATTCAGGAACCGGCGCGCCGCGGCGCAGACCCCGGGACTCAGCGCGACTTCGCGCCGCGGGGCTGGGGGCTTGGGTTGGGGGCGGGTGTTGGGGTGGCCAGCGCCGACCTTTCGCCGGCGACCTCCGGCACCCGCCTTTCTACTGTGGGACCAGGGCGGCTCGCTGGCGGGCGCACCCAGGTGGGGTCACCTGCAGCCGCATACCTGGCGGCGACTTGAAAGGACTTGGCTCCCGCTCCGCGAGTTTTCCATTGTTAAGCGCTTAAGTCGCCCGGGAAAACGCTTCCGAAAGCCGGCCCCTGGATTCCGAGGGCGCTCGAGCTCCCCTTCCCCCCACACGACTCGTTTTTTGGGGTGCGCGTGGCGGCCCACGTGCTTCGGCAGCTCTGCTTGGGTTACGTAGCACCGATCCCGAGCGCCCCAAAACTGCGAGGAGGTCCGGGGCGAACTCCGGCCCCAGTGCCCACCCGGGACAGCCACATACTCGGCACACGGACAGCCGCACCCCCTATCGCCCCAACCGCAGACGTGCGTTTCCGCTCCTGATCAATTAGTTTCAGTCACACACAGACCACCCCTTCTTCCAGCGCCCCAGTCGTTTGTCCGGCGGGCCGCGGGGAAACGAGACCCCTCCCCGAGCTCCGAAGGCTGCGGACGCGGTGGGAGCGGGAGTTAAAATTCAAACTCAACAGGTAGGGGGCGGCCCTGGCTCCAGCGACACAACTGGGATCCCAAGGCTAAAGGCGATTCTAATTCCTTGACTCCCGCCCCTCAAGACGCTTCGCCTGGTACCCTGAGCAATGTGAACCCCCAAATCCACTAGGGATTTCCTGGCCTTCCAGCTGGCCCCGGCCCCTCTCAGACCAAGTGGTGGGGAGTAAGCACCCAGATCCGGAAGAAAACCACCTCCGACCACGGGAGAGAAAGCGGGCTGGGGGTGACCCCGGAGGTCACGTCCCGCCCTGCTCCCCCCAGTCAGGCCTGGCCGCGGCCCACTCGAGGCTAAGCAGACTTCCGCGCCGCACGGAGACGCAAGGCGACGCTGCCGGACTCCGGGGGCCTAGGAAACCTGCGGCGGCCGCTCGCGGGAGCCAGTTTTCCGGGCGGAGGATCCGCGCCGAGGCCCTCGGGGTCTCCCACGGCATGCCCCACTCCGGAACTTGCCACGCCATCCCCCACCCTTTCCGGAAGACTGCGGGGAGGACCCCGCACGCCCGCGCCTCTCTAGTGTGCGCCTTAATGCCCTTGGAACGCTCGAAAGCGCTACCATCCCTCGCCTTGGCACTTGGGGGTGGATGGAGGGGCAGGGTCGTCCTTACGGGGCGCCTCGGAGTTCTGGTTCTCGGGACACTCACCCAGCAGGGGAGGGGAGGGAAAGGGAGTTTTTTTGTTTTGTTTTTTGGCCGGGAGACGGGTTGCCTACCTAACGCCCCGCGCCCTTCCCCTGGGGTCCCTGGAGCCCGTGCTTTAAGGGCCGGGGGCAGGACTCGGATTCCGACCCCTTAGGGATCTGGGTTCACAGGGTCTGAGGGACTGATGGGCCGCGCTCGGTCCCCAATCCCCTCCTGAGTGTTCACGGGGCACGACTTGCCCAGCGAGTCCTGGGTGGCAGGGCCAGGGCCGGGGTGCGGCCAGGAGAGGTAAAGGGGAGGCGAGAGCGCGCGCCGCCGGACCCTGGGCCGAGGCTCGGGAGCCCCGCGAGGCCGCGCCGCGCATTCCGCGCATTCCCGCCGGGCCCCGGTTCCACCGCCACGTGGTTGCTCTGCGTCCGCTTGTACCGTAAGGCTTAGAAAAGGCGCGCATTACGGTTCCCGAGCGCATGCGGACCTCCCAGGACGCTGAACGCTAGAGCCGGTTCCACTGTGGTGCCGAACTTACTCCTTTCCCGGCTGGTAGATGGGGGCTGCGTTTTTACGTAATAAGGCGGGTTGTACTGCTGGAGCGATAGCATGTTCATCTGTAAAGACCGGCAGGAAGGAGGGTGTTCGGCCCTACTGGAATCTGTGATAGGGAGATCGTCCGTCTGTAATAGGGCGACTGTCCGGTTGAGGGATGTGACAGAACCGGGCCGTGACTGTTCCACTTTCTCAGCCGCTGGTAAAGCACCGAAGAGCAGCTGCAGCCTTCTGATGGTGCCCAGTGCACTGGTTGGAAAGCACGGAGCAAGAAGGTCCTTAACAAATACGGAAACGTCCAGAAACTGTTAGAGCTTTGTTTTTGTTTTTAAGTCCTGAAGGGTGGCTTTTTTTTTTTTTTTTTTTTTTTTGCCTGAGGGTCAGTTTAAGATAAAGAATCTAGTGCATCCCTGGACCCTGTGAGCCCGACCTTAACCAACAGGATGCCTGCCTGGGCTTATGAGGTTCAGGGGATGGATGATTGGGGCCTCCTGATACCCAGGCGAGGTCATGTTGCCTCCCCAGGCTTGGATGGGTCAGAGGAATCCTCAGACCCCTCCTTGACCATCTCGCTGAATCCTGGCTTGAACAGAGAGCTGTTTCTGCTGCCTCATGGGAGGGAGACAGGTTATGTGCCGTAGGGTGGAGGGGGCTGCATTGATCCCCATGCTCCTAGACACAGCTCTAGCCCTGAGCAGCACAGCTCACTCAGGCTAAGGGAGCATGGTCGTTTGCTTTGAGGTTCATCTGTAGGGTTTGGAGAAAAAGCCTTCACTCACCACACAGTCACATCTTCTCACCACTGTGAGCTGTTTCCTCCAGCAGACTTACACTTTCACACATGTAATTTCAGGGAAATGGAGGCACAAAGAAACCAGGTGCCTTGTTCAGGTTCCCGACATTGGCAATGGTGATGATGGTCTGTATGGGGCTACACCCTCCTCCATCTCATGGGCACTGTCAGAACAAATCCAGCTTGCTTAGAAGCTGATTAAGATAAAATTCTACTTTTTCAAGAATTCATGCAAAGCCAAACCACTTTTTTTTTTTTTCAAAATTTCAGGCAGGTGGCAGCCACATTTATGAAACTGAACAAGAATGTCACACACAGACCTACATCTGCCACTAGTTGTGTGGCCTTGGACAAATCTCTGTCCCCATCTGTAAAACGGGCTATGATAGTTTTCCTCACAAGGCCACGGTGAGAAGTAATTAAGGTAATATGTGGAAAGCATTTAGCACAGGGCCTGGCGTGTGCCAAGGCCTGCCCGATTTATTCATTCATGTATTTGTTCTTAGGCAGGCTGAAGGCCATGTGCCACATGCAGTATGTGGAATTAATTAAGTGTTCGGTTTATATTCAGAAAGAGGGTTTTACAAATGACTTTATAATCTGTCAGCTTGCTTCCCTATGCTGACTTCTCCTGAGCTGTTTGTGGACTTGAGATTTAAATCATGGAATGAACTTTTACCTGAAAAAAAAAAAAAATCACTTGAATCTTTCCTTCTTCCCCAACTCTTCTTTCTCTTACTCTGCAAAAGGAGTAGAAACGTTGATTTAAAAAAAGAAGCCTTTGAATTAAGGGCACAAGTTTAATGCCAGGATGAGAGGCAGAGACAGAGGGAGGGTTTCTGCTGGCCCAAGAGGGTCAGTAGCCCAGGGCTCTGCCCTGTCTCTGGATGGACTGGCCAGGTTCCTGGGACCGTTGCGTAATAGGAGCCATCTTGCTCAAGCAGGAGGGGGCAGTCACAAGGGACACTGGCCAAAGGTGTGGGTCAGTAAGTTTCACGGCTAGAAATAAAAAGACATGAGTGTCAAGAAGTCACCAAGGCCATGTTGTTCAGGGCCTGGACACAGACTGCCAGGCCAGCCTCTGCTCTTAGTATCTTGCTATGGTGAAGGTAGGGGGCAGGCGGACGGTGGGCTCTTGGGGAGAGAGGGCTCCTGGGCCGCCAGCCTGGAAGGCATTCCCTGTTCCCCCAGACTCAGAGCATCGGTTCTCTACTGGCCCTCTGGGCTGAGGGTTGGTATACTTCTAGGCAAAGGCAAAGGTAACCTGAGGCCTTCCCTTAGCTGCCTTGTCCAGGGAAAATATATTGTTTCCTCCATCCCTTTTGAGTTATTGAGAAAAAAAAAAAAAATCCCGGAATCCCTTTTGTAGCCTCCCTGGAGGGGAATTACAGCTGCAAGAAGGGAGCCACTGAAGGTTGCTGAGGGGCCAGCAGTGTGGGGTCATGGCGGTGAGGCCAGAGCAGTTCTGGGAAGATGGACGGGGAGAGATCTCCAAAGGGAGAGAGATCCTGGAGCTCCCTTGCCCCCTAGGCCTCTGCCCTTTGGTTGCATCTGATGAAGCCAAGCTTGGAATCCACCCACCAGTGGAGAACTCACCAGTGAGTTCCCATGCCAGCTCCAAGGTGCTAGACGGAGGCTTTTTGGAAAGAAGAGATGAGAGGTAAGACGGTAACTGGGGAGGTGCAATATAGGGGAGGCGCCGGAGGACCTGGGGAGTCACACTGCCAGGAGGGTGGGTGGGCAGGCAAGAAACAGGGAGGAGATTCGAAAGTTAGGAGCCTTCACAGGGAAGCAGCCCTTCTCCCTAGACCCTGGCTGCTCCCTAGACCCCGGCTGCTCCCTGGGCGAAGATGCCTGTGACTCCTGCTGGTGGTGATAGCGCGGCCCCCTGAGATGCTTTCTGCGCTCTCCAGCTGCACTGCGTCTTCACAGAGGGCGTCTAATTCAATCTTCAGGCTGCTCCCTAGACCCTGGCTGCTCCCCAGGCAAAGATACCGATGAGGCCTGCTGGTGGTGATAGCTTAGTCCCCCACGATGCTTACTATGCTCTCCAGCTGCACTGCGTCCTCACAGAGGGCGTCGAATTCAATCTTCATGGCAGCTCCAAGGAGAGGCCCTTTATCCCCATTTTACAGATGAGGAAACAGAAGCCCAGCACATCATTCAGCTGTGGTACAGCTGAGATACCTTCTCGCTCCGACTCCAAAATGCAGAGAAAAACGGTAAAGTACAAAGCACCTAGAAAGAGCAGAGATCACCTTTTCATTTTTTACAAAACAACTTTATGGAAAAATAATTTACTTACCATAAATCCCAGCGACTTCAAGCATGCAGTTCAGTGGATTTTGGGATACTGGACAGCCGCGGTCACCCTCTGAGAACACTTTCATGAGCCGCCGAAGAACCCTGTAACCCATGCATAGTTACTCACCTTTTCCCTCGCCCTTTTCTGCAGCCCCTGACAACCGCTCATGTGCTTTCTGTGTGGATCCGCCTGCTCTGGACATTTCCAGTACACGGAATCGTGTGCTCTGCAGCTTCTTGTTTCTGGCTCTTTCCACTTAGCATCATGTTTTCACGGCCCACATGTAGCGTGTGTGCATGCTTCGTTCGTCTTAATGGTCGATTACTATCAATAGTATTGACAGACTACAACTGGTTTGTCCATTCATCAGCCGATGGGCCTTTGCATGGTTTCTACCCGTGGTTACTGTGGACAACGCTGCCATGAACACAGAGGTGGAAGTGTATGTGTCGATGCTGTTTTCATTTCTCTCACACAAGGTTCCTGTTTTTGCCTTAGCTACAGGGTCTTGCTCTGTTGCCCAGGCTGGCGTGCAGTGGCATGATCAGAACTGCCAGATACAAAAGATAAAACCAGCATCAATTCAGCGAAATAAATACATAGCTGCTTTGAAGGACGTGTAGCAAAAGAGTAGGAGCTGAACTTTGGGAATGATTGGGGTGATTCCCACCCACCCCCGCCCCGGCTTTGTTTTTTGAGATAGAGTCTTGCTCAGCCACCCAGGCTGGAGTGCAGTGATATCATCTCAGCTCACTGCAACCTCCACCTCCTGGGTTCCTCCACCTCCTGGGTTCAAGTGATTCTCCTGCCTCAGCCTCCCGAGCAGCTAGAGTTACAGGTTTGTCCCACCATTTCCAGCTTTAAAAAAATTTTTTTGTATATTTAGTAGAGATGGGGTTTTGCCATGTTGGCCGGGCTGGTCTCAAACTCCTGACCTCAGCAGATCCTCCCACCTCGGCCTCCCAAAGTGCTGGGATTACAGACGTGAGCCACCGCACCCAGCCAGATTTTCCCTTTTCTATACTCAGTTATGTGCTTCCACATACTGTATTCTATTCTGAACAAATACTACCTTTATAGTAGAGAAAAGAATCCAACTAGAAACAACTGCAAAAGACACCAAGGGCTTTTCCAGGCCCCAGGTTCCCTTGATGTCCTGGGAACACCTGAGCCAAGTCCCTTGTGGTTTACTGGGCAGTAGCCACATGGGATTCTCTCGGTCATAGAGGGAGGAGCCACTTGCCTAGCCCCCCAGTTACCAGGATCAGGAGGATCCTACATTCCCCATGACCTCCTTTCCAGCAGACAGTGGAATGGGAGGCTGGTGTTTCAGGTAGAATTCAACTGGTCTGGTCCCAGTGCAGATGCTGCATGTAAATGCAATGGCAGGCCTTCGTGTCATTGGATGATGACAACTTAGAAGCACAGGAGGCCTGTAGTCTGCCTCCTAAGATGCAGAGCATGGGCCAAAAGCAGGAGGAAATGCAAAGAGAAATGACAGACACAGCATCAACGTAAAATGCTCTTGCCACAGGGCCAGTGGGGTGGCTGCTGAGTAAGAAGCAGTAGGGCAGCCGTGTTTTCCTTAGTGTGAACTTTGACCACACTACCTCTAAGAATTCATGAGGTCCTTGGGAGACACACGTGTGTCTGATCCAGCAGCCTGCTGTCTACTAAGGCAAATCAGGACACCTTGAAGGCTGCCGGATCGCCAGAATCTCCCGGCCCCTCGACTCCTCCCAGGAGCATTGTACAGACTGATAGGGAAAGGTACTGCTGGGGGATAGGGTTCTGGGTGTCAGGTATTGCTCAGTGTCCTTTGATACCTTTGATACTCTCCTTCTTCCATAGCAAAAGAATTTTTAATGGGGCACCCACTACTCAGCTAAAGACTACATTTCCCAGCATCCCTTGTAGCAGGGGCTGGCCATGTGACTAAGTCCTAGCCAATGGGGCAGTGAGAGCCAGCACTGATTGAAACTCCTGGGTTGGGGCATTAAAAGGCAGGGACCTGCCTTTTCCCTTCTTTTCCTCTTCCTGATGAGGCGCAAACATAGCAGTGACTTCTTGAATGATGTGGATGAAGAACGTCACAGCAATGAGGGTGCTTTACTCAATTACAGAGTAGAGCCACCATACCAAGTCATACTTGTACATGAGAGGAAAAAATAGATTTATATCTTATTTCAGCCATTTTGTATTAGTGATATTCACAGTGGGAGCAGTTTCCTTGAGGACAGGAGGAGATTGGAAGGGCAAGAGGCTTGAAGAGGGCAGTGCTCTAGATGAGAGGAAGAGACTTGGAATTGCCCACACTAGGTCTTAGGGCACAGGGATCAGGATGAGGGGGCCGTGCGCAGGGCTGAGCTTCCTGTGGTGCTTCCTAGGAATGATGGGCAATGACTCAAGGTTTGACACTTAATCTGTTCCCTTCCACACTATGATCCCCTTAGGTTTCCCGGCCTTCAGTGAGGCCTGTTCTCTGCCATGAAGAATACGAGGCAAGAACACTGACAGAGACTCAGAGACTCAGTCAATGGCAAAGGACAGTGTCCCTTAGCAGGGTCAGTATGTGTGGGGAGGAGCAGGAAGTCTGAGGGCAGAGCTGCCAGGGGAGAAACCAGCTTTGCTGGAAAGGGAAGGAAGTTGGAGAGAAGAATGGGTCACAGGGGGGTTTTTATTTTCTTTTCAATGGGAGGAATAGCAGCATACTTGTTTGTTCATGGGAGCATTCCAGGAGAAAGAGAAAATGATGCAGGGAGAGGCAAGCACTGCGAAGTCCTTCAGGAGGCTGTGGAGGGGCACAGTGCACAGGCAGAGGGGCTGGCTCTAGCTGGGAACGTGAATGGTTTGTCTGCCTCCATGGAAGAGACAGGAGAGTCAGTGGGCGCAAATGCAGGGATGGGGGGCTTCTGGGAGTGTGGGGTGCATATGAGGACAGAGTGCCAGACAAGGAGAAAAGTCCTGGTTCTGAGGGATGAAGCGGGACAGTCTGAGCCACAGGTCCCGGTTCTGAGGGATGAAGCGGGACAGTCTGAGCCACAGCAGCCACAAGGGACAAAGAAGGTCCAACAAAGGCTAATGATAAAAGAGGAGGAGCTGGGAAAGCTGCAGTTTTTAATTTTACACTTTTTGCATTTTTCAGTGCTGATCAGGAATTTTTTTGTGTCTTTCAGTGCTGATCATGAATTTTTAAAATAGCACAAATAGGCTCTGATTTTATTTATTTATTTATTTATTTATTTATTTGAGACAGAGTCTCGCTCTTGTTACCCAGGCTGGAGTGCAGTGGTACGATCTCGGCTCACCGCAACCTCCGCCTCCTGGGTTCAAGCGATTCTCCTGCCTCAGCCTCCTGAGTATCTGGGACTACAGGCACATGCCACCATGCACAGCTAATTTTTTGTATTTTTAGTAGAGACGGGTTTTCACCATGTTAACCAGGATGGTCTGGATCTCTTGACCTCGTGATCCACCCGCCTCAGCCTCCCAACGTGCTGGGATTACAGGCTTGAGCCACCGCGCCTGGCTGGGGAATGTCTTTAAACTGATAAAAAGGCATCTATTAAAAAAAGAATCTTGCCTTTGTGGTTCCTGGGAGGGAGACTTTAAATCTTTGGATTTTTTATTTATTTATTTATTTTTGAGACAGAGTTTCGCTCTTGTTACCCAGGCTGGAGTGCAATGGCGCGATCTTGGCTCACCACAACCTCTGCCTCCCGGGTTCAAGCAATTCTCCTGCCTCAGCCTCCCAAGTAGCTGGGACGACAGGCATGCGACAGCACGCCCAGCTAATTTTTTTGTATTTTTAGTAGAGATGGGGTTTCACCATGTTGACCAAGATGGTCTCAACCTCTTGACCTTGTGATCCACCCGCCTCGGCCTCCCAAAGTGCTGGGATTACAGGCGTGAGCCACCGCGCCTGGCCCTAGGCTCTGATTTTAAAAGTTGTGGCAGACTGTCTCCAGAATGGCACCTGATGGTCCTGTCTCCTGACACTAGTCTCCTTTTGCAACCCCCCACTCCTTGACTGTGGGTGAGGCCTGTGACTTTCAAGGAAATGTGATAGGACAACTCTTCCAAGACTGGGTTCTGAAAAGCCTGTGCCTTCTGCCTTGCTGGACGTCTGGGAGCCCTTGCCCTTGGAGAAGCCAGCTGCTGTGTTGTGAGTTGTCCCCCTGGTGGTCCACATGGCCAGGAACTGCAGTGTCCAGCTCACAGCCAGCAAGGCCTTGCAGGCTGCTGACAGCCATGGGAGCGGGCCTGAAAGGCCACGCTGGAGATGGCTGCAGCTCCCCAAGACCCTTTTATTGCAGCCTCTGAGAGGCCCTGAACCAGGGACTATGCTAAGCCCCACACCAATTCCTGACCCACGTCAACTAGGTGATAACAGATGGGCATTGTTTTAAACAGCATTTCGGGGCAGCTTGTTACGCAGCAGTGACTAACTAATACAAAGGGAGAGGCATGTTTCCACTTCCCGATTTAGTCCTTTTATTTCTAAGTGAGCATACAGGCCTGTCCTCCGCCTTGCTTCTGGGTCTGCTGAGGGACGACAGCTCAGCCAAGCAAGGATGTGCAGTGATGGTGTGTGCGGCTCTGGGGCCAGACCCCTAGCTTCCGGCTCAGCTCCGCTGCTTGCTGGCTGTGCCGTCTTAAGTTGCTTTCTCCATGTGCCTTGCTTTACTTCCCTGTAAAATGGAGTGATAACAATGGAAGGATTTAACAAGTCCATTCCTGTAAAGTGCCCGACCAGGGCCTGGCACACAGCTGGTGCTGAAGAAGGTGTCAGGTGCTGTTACCCTCATCACGCGGTGTGGCATTGGGCCTGTGAAGCTTGCTGTATGTCACCACTCCCCTTGCCCATCGCCTGGCAGGCTACACCCGAGGACTTGTCTCACGATGCTACTCTGCACTCAGAACACCCCTGAAGGTGTTCTAAAATCACTCCCTGGCGTTCCAAGACCCTCTTCACCCAGGTCAACTTCTCCCCACCCCCACAGGCCCACCATACTTCTTTTCCAGCCCATGGGACTCAGCTGACCTTGCAGAGGTGCCCCTGCCCCTAAAAGCCCGGCACCTGGGCCTTCAACATGAGACCCCACTGCAGTCCCACCCCACCACCGTCCCACCCCACCAGGACATGGCTCAGCAGTTCGCACAGCTACCCGCATTGCTCTACGGAATAGTGTTCTTCTCCAGAGTCTGTGCCCACCCATTCCCTCCCACCACCATCCCGGGCTCTCCAAGAGCTTTCTGTTAACTAACTATGGAGAGGGATCCCACATGGCTGGCGGCTCAAAGGAGACTTCTCTTTAGAGAAGGTGAAGTGGCTTGAGGTTTTTTTTTTTTGAGATGGAGTCTTGTTCTGTCACCAGGCTGGAGTACAGTGGTGCTATCTCAGCTCACTACAACTTCTGCCTCCCAGGTTCAAGCGATTCTCCTGCCTCAGCCTCCCAAGTAGCTGGGACTACAAGTGTGTGCCACCACGCCTGGCTAATTTTTATATTTTTAGTAGAGATGGGGTTTCCCCATGTTGGCCAGGTTGGTCTCGATCTCCTGACCTCATGATGTGCCCTCCTCAGCCTCCCAAAGTGCTGGGATTTTACAGGCACTCCACTGTGAGTGTTGGAGCAGGCATGGAGGACCAGGAGGTAGGGAGTCTATCTGCAAAGTCAGCTGGTGACAAGTTATGAAAACACAGAGATCACGGCCTTCTCGCTTCTCATGCTAAGGTGCCCGACTGGAGCACCAGGGCTGGACGGAGCCAGACTCCCGGGAGCCTCAGCCCAGGCGGAGGCTCAGCAGGCAGCTCTCTGCTGCTTTCTACATTTTCTCCTCGTTATTGTCCCTGTTGTGGGTTTTAAAATTTTTTTTACCATAGAACCTCGACTTGCAATACACAAACCTCCTCAAAAGAACATGAAAAGGAAAATTAGAGGGAGCCTGCCGAGGTACTCTGCAAAATTGGAAAAAATCAGCGTTCTCCCCATCACAGAGTTCACCGGCTCATCCACTCGCTGCTGATTAAGGAGCTTTGGTGTGTGTGGGGGCGTTCGGCAAGAGGCCTCTGATTGGGAGACAATTTTGTGGCTTCAGCCTGTAATTTGAGTGCAAGGGATCAGGCGCAGTTAATGTGATAACCTCGCAAACCTCTGCTTGTGACCGAAGCGCATGGCCACCGTGAGCAGTCATCAAAGACACGGAAACACTTCTGAGGCTGGGCCGGGCCAGGAAGGCAGCACTCTCCCAGGCAGCTGGGAAGAGCCCTTCTCTGGCTGGCTTTGGGCGTTTGGAGATAAAAGTCACTGGTCATGTTTGTCATCTAGTTCTAAATGCACCTGGCTATTGAGTTTCATATTTGCTGGAGATCAGTGTTTGATATCCATGCCCCAGACGAGGGCTGTGCCATCCTTTGGCTTCCCTGGGCCACACTGGAAGAAGAAGAATGTCTTGGGTTACATAGAAAATGCACTAACACTAACATAGCTGATGAGCTTAAAAAAAAAAATCTCCCCAAAATCTCATGCTGTTTGAAGAAAGTTTCTGAATTTGTGTTGGGTCACATTCAAAGCTGTCCTGGTCCACATGCAGCCTGTGGGCCGTGGGTTGGACAGGTTTGCCCTAGACTAGAAACATTTTGAGGCAGGAGGGAAACCATGCGTGCCCTGGGGTGCTGTGCACTGTAGGAGCTTCACACAGATGTGGTGGACCAAGGAATGCAGGACTGAATGGACTGGTGTTTGAAGACATGTTTTGGGCGTGAGGAGTGATGGTCACTCCAGGTAGGCTGATTGCCCAGGAAGCCTTCCTGATCACCAGGGCCATTTGAATGTTGCCAGGAACACATGGGTTCTTTTGGGCTAATGACTGCTTTTGATTTCTACATCACCAAGATCAGAAGGCTACTGAGAAGACAAACTGTGTGTGTGTGTGTGTGTGTGTGTGTGTGTGTGTGTGCACGCGCGCGCGCGCGAGAGAGAGAGAGAGAGAGAGAGAGAGAAACTGTGGAAAATAGGGAGGGATGGGGTGGAAGCAGGATGGGTGAGGGAGGGAGGGATGCAGTGGGGTGGGGTGGAAGGGTAAATATTCCACAGCCGAGGCCGAGGCTTCCTACCCTCTTTCTGCCCCTGCAGAGTACCCCTGGGCCTGCATTCAGCACGGTGTCTTTGTGAGCATATGCCACACATTGGCGTTTGTAGGGCCTCTAGGCTCTCGTTTTATACTGTTATTTCTGTGGTTCAAGTCCTCCCAACCCATTGTGACCAATATGGGCTGAATTTCTGCTGCCCCTCCATTTGGCTGGGAGAAGACCGGACACTTTCAAACAGAAATGCGTCCTGGGAAATTGAAGGCAACCAAACCAACATAACGTAAGAATGAATAAGACACGAATGAGTTTATACAGAGCAAACTCCTCATCCTGACTTTAAGATCTAATCAGGGGCCAGTGAGCCGAGCTGATACCACTGATGGGGAACCAGGCTCCAGCTTCTTCCCCTTTCTAAAGGTTAACAAAGACACACAAACGTCTGGCACCAAATATGCTTTTCCGGTTTGACTTCAGCAGGGCATGTGATTTTTGATAATGTCTCTGGCTAGATGAGAATGCAGTCCTGCGGGTCTTCCCAATCAAGCAGGGACCACTGAGCAGGGGCAACCAAGGAAGTGGGTCTCTAGCGACAAGCCACAGGGCTCTCTGTTCCTGTTCAGTTCCTGGCTCAGCGACTTAAGTTAGAAGTCTACAAAGCCTGCTTATCTAACTGGCAAATGAGAGAGAATTTACGCTCAAAGGACTGTTACTAAGTGCGGATGAACTGGATAAATTTCCCTCGGCTGGCAGAAATCCAGGTTGTTTCAGAGATTTTTCTTATGGCAATAACGTCTTTATACAAAATACGTTTCTTGGCCAGGTGTGGGGGCTCACACCTGTAATCCCAGCACTTTGGGAGACCGAGGCGGGTGGATCACGAGGTCAGGAAATCAAGACCATCCTGGCCAACATGTTGAAACCCCATCTCTACTAAAAAACAACAGCAAAAAAATTAGCCGGGCGTGGTGATGCGAGCCTGTAATGCCAGCTCCTCGGGAGGCTGAGGCAGGGGAATCCCTTGAACCTCAGAGGCAGAGGTTGCCGTGAACTGAGATAGCACCACTGCACTCCAGCCTGGCGACAGAGCGAGATTCTGTCTCAAAACAAAGCAAAACACTTTTCTTATTCTCAGTCTGATCGCGAGCAGCCTAATGCCCTGTAAGCTGTTAATAAAGTTACCACGAAAAAGGTTCTGGGGTCAAGTTCATTGAGTAAGTGCTGCATCGTTTTGGAGATCCACAATGCAGGTTAGCATGCAGGAGGCACTGACACGTCCTGAAATGCGATCAGAATACTCTTTTTTTTTTTTTGAGACGGAGTTTTGCTCTTGTTACCCAGGCTGGAGTGCAATGGCGCGATCTCGGCTCACCGCAACCTCCGCCTCCTGGGTTCAGGCAATTCTCCTGCCTCGGCCTCCCGAGTAGCTGGGATTACAGGCACGCGCCACCATGCCCAGCTAATTTTTTTGTATTTTTAGTAGAGACGGGGTTTCACCATGTTGAGCAGGATGGTCTTGATCTATTGACCTTGTGATCCACCCGCCTCGGCCTCCCAAAGTGCTGGGATTACAGGCGTTAGCCACCGCGCCCGGCCTCAGAATACTCTTTTAATGTAATATCTATCAACATCCTTGGGAAGTATTCCAGAAATATGACTTGGAAAATGCTGCCCAGAACATATTTTCCTAAGTGATAAAACAAAAAAAGGGTATAAATAGTTTCTCTGTTCTTTTCTCAAGAAGCCAAGAAGGGCTGTTAGTATGTTCTCCAGAAAAAAAAAAAAACAAATTAGAGTGGGCACCTCAGACAATGTGGAGAGCTGCTTTCCTCTAGTCCCCACGACACAGGTTCTGTTTCCTTCGTCTGGTTCACAGGTGTCTGGCGACACTTTTGAATTGTCTTGAGTTGTATTTTCTCAAATCGCTAGTGATGCTTTGCATTTTTCAAGGTATGCTTTGTTGTCCAAATTTTCTGGTGTATAAATTGTATTTTTTAAATTCTCTGATCACTCATTAACTTGAAACCGGATCTTGAGCTTGTATATTTCTTTTTTTTTTTTGAGACGGAGTTTCGCTCTTGTTACCCAGGCTGGAGTGCAATGGCGTGATCTCGGCTCACCGCAACCTCCGACTCCTGGGTTCAGGCAATTCTCCTGCCTCAGCCTCCTGAGTAGCTGGGATTACAGGCACGCGCCACCACGCCCAGCTAATTTTTGTATTTTTAGTAGAGACGGGGTTTCACCAAGTTGGCCAGGATGGTCTCGATCTCTTGACCTCGTGATCCACCCACCTCGGCCTCCCAAAGGGCTGGGATTACAGGCGTGAACCACTGTACCTGGCCAAATTTTCTGAATATTTAAGAGCTGTCTCTTGCTAGCTGGCAGGGATAAATTTGTCAAATGTATTATGCTGCTTCTTCCTAACTAAAGTGGGGAAAATTCTGTTTTTTATTTATCTTTCTTTATTTCTCCTATTAGGGCCTCATAATGCCCTTGGGGTAAGCATCTTACATCCCCAAGTAAATAAATATACAGTTATTTGATTTTTTTAATTGCTCTTGAATTGTCTTTTATTTTACGTGCATTTTCTAGTTGCATTATATTCACATAAGACAGTTGGTTAAATTTTTTCTTATGTGCTGTATCTTCTGGAATTAATTTACTGGTGTTTTTGGTCACTTTCCTAGGTTTATAATCATGGCTACAAGAAAATTGACATTTTAATGTCTTCTATTCTTATGTTTAGCTGTTATTTCTTTTTCTTATTGTATAGCTTTTGCCAGTATTTCTAGTTTTAATTTCAGTTTTATATTAAAATAGGAGTGGTAACTGGACAAGCGAGAGCATGTCCACATTTTTACTGCTAATGACTTTCTATTCCTTAAGCAATAATTGGCCTTTTTTTTTTTAAAGAAATGGGTCTTGCTATGCTGCCCAGGCTGGATTACAGTAGCTATTTACATGCACGGTCATAGCTCACTGTGCAGCCTTGAATTCCTGAGCTCCGTTGATCTCCCTGCCTGAGCCTTCTGAGTAGCTGGGACTACAGGTGCACACCACTGTGTCTGGTGGCTTTTGATTTTAAATTCATAATCTTGGCCGGGTGCAATGGCTCATGCCTGCAACTCCAACATTTTATGAAGCCAAACAAAGAGGATTGCTTAAGCCCAGGAGTTCAAGACCAGCCCAGACAACATGGCATAATCCTGTCTCTACAAAAAATGCAAACACTTAGCTGGTGGTAGTACAGTGCACCTGTAGTCCCAGCTACTCATGAGACTTGAGGTGGGAGGATCGCCTGAGCCTGGGGAGGTTGAGGCTGCAGTGAGCTGAGATCGTGCCACTGAACTTCAGCCTGAGTGACAGAGCAAGACCCTGTCTCGAAAAATAAACATAAAATTCCATAATCTTTATCATATTTAGAATAAAACCTGTCATACAAATTTCTAGTGACTTTTGTTCAAATGCCTCCTTGATATTTATTGAGATAATTAAATGGCCCTTACTATTTCTCATGCTAATATGATAAATCATGTAAATCATTTTCCTGCTTCAATGCACTGATGTCGTCTTGGGATAAACTCTTCTGGTTGCTATAGACGCTTTTTTCTTTTAAGTGGTAAGAATCTCTGTATTTGGAATTTTAAGATAAACTTTTTATTCTGAAATAATTTTTTTTTTTTGAGATGGAATCTCACTCTTATCATCCGGGCTGGGGCGCAGTGGTGTGATCTCAGCTCACTGCAACCTCTGTCTCTTGGGTTCAAGCAATTCTCCTGCCTCTGCCTCCCAAGTAGCTGGGATTACAGACATGCGCCACCACGCCCAGCTAACTTTTATGTAGAGACAAGGTTTCACCATGTTGGTCAAGTTGGTCTTGAACTCCTGACTTCAGGTGATCCACCCACCTCAGCCTCCCAAAGAGCTGGGATTACAGGCATGAGCCACCATGCCCATGTCCACTTTTACTAGTACAGAGAGTTCCCATAGACCTCTCACCCAATTTCTTCTATTGTTAATGCCTCACATGACCACAGTGCATTTGTCAAAGCTAAGAAACCGACAGTTGTATATTACTGTTTGATGTGCTGTGGCTCTGTGCCCCCACCCAAATCTCACCTTGAATTGTAATCATCTCCACATGTCGAGGGTGGGACCAGGTGGAGATAAGTGAATCATAGGGGTGGTTTCCACCATGCTGTTCTCGTGAGAACGAGCAACGTCTCATGAGATCTAATAGTTTTATAAGGGGCTTTCCCTTTTGCTCTGCACTCATTCTCTCTCCTGCCGCCCTGCGAGGAGGTGCCTTCTGCCATGATTGTAAGTTTCCTGAGGCCTCCCCAGCCATGCAGAACTGTGAGTCAATGAAACCTCTTTTCTTTATGAATCACCCAGTTGGGTATTTCTTCGCGATGTGAGAACGCACTAATATACGGTTTGTTAAACCCCAGACTTCACTGGATTTGGCTAGTTTTCTTATTCCTGTTTGGATTGCCAAGGTCCATGTTCATGTTGTAGTCTAACCTTTAAAGCTTCACTGTTCTCGGCTTGATTCAAAACTCTAATCATGCCATACTCCCATTGTGTCCCCCATTTTGTGTGTTTTTATAATGGTTGATTTAGTGGAAGGCTTATTTGTTCCTTGAAGGACACTGATTTTTCAGGATTTGAGCAAAGTTGCTGAACATATGTGGAAGGTTAATATATTGTGATATATTCCGTGTTCTTGCTGTTCTAGAAGGATCCAAAGAAAACAAGAGCTATTTTTCCCTTTCCTACTTCTCCTTCCAGAGGGCAAGTGAGATAAGAGGACCAAGCCGCTCTGGCCCCAGGGAAGGGTTAAGACACTCTTCTTTCAGAAAAGGCTTGAAATTTCTCAGGGGTTAGAGGAAGCTCTAGGGATTGCAGCAGGGCCTGGGAAGGAGTGGCCTAAATAACGTGGCCAGACCTGACAGGCAAGATGGAGGCTTTATTTAAAAGAGGGTACATTCCAAGAGTGGGAAAGACCCATGTGGTGTTCCTCCAGGGCACCCAGGGAAGCAGCAGGTCTCCGAGAAGTGGGGGAGGGAGAAGGGGGCAGTTTTGGGGTGGGGCTCACTTCCTAGGATCCCTGTGCTGTTACCTGGCATGGCAGGATGGACCCACCTTCAGGTGACCAATGAGAGCCACTCATGGGCAGCCCAGGAAGACCAAAGACCAGCGGCCTCTCTCCCAGCCCAGAACCGTGTAACCTACCAAATGCTCATGTGTCCCAGATGATGCTAACTTTCCGGGATCCCACAATTGTCCTTGAACCTGGCCTTTCTTTTGTGGACCTGCATTCCCTCAGTGACATCGTTCAGCTCGGGGATTTAAGCCCCATCTCGACACCAACCACCCACCCCCACACTGATGTCTCCCACCTGGACGCATTCCCTTGTCCCCATGTTCATTCATGGGACACCTGCCGGGCCACCTCATGAATGTTTTGGACCTCATGCTAATGAGACATCCCAAACATGTCCGCAAGTGAACCCATGATCCCCTCCCTGCTCCAGCCTGCCCGTCTCAGCTGGTGGAGACTCCGTTTTTCTAGCTGCTCCAGCCTGCCCGTCTCAGCTGGTGGAGACTCCATTTTTCTAGCTGTTCAAGCCCAAACCTTGCAGTCGTCCCTAACTCACTTTTCCCCTCACACCCCACGCCCCGCAGCTCCCAGCTTTCTATTCAGAATGCACCTATCCCTGACTGCTTTATAGCACCTCTTCTGTCCCTTTTCTGGCCTTAGCTACATTATCTGTCACTGGGATTACTGCCACGGTCCCCTAGCTGCCCCTCTGTCTCTGTCCCCATATCAGAGTCAGGCTGGGTTTCGCTGCAGTAACAAAAAAACCCCATCTCATGGCTGGAAAAACAAAGGCTCTTTTCTCTTTCATGCTGGGAGCCTGCTGTGTGCAAGGGGCTCAGGCCCTGGCCACCAGCTTTCACCATGTCAGAGGAAGAGAGGGTGTGGCCGAGCCATCCCAGCTCTGAAAGTGAAAGCGTCTACTCAAGGGCCATCACCCTTATTGACATTTCGTTGGCCTTCAAGCAGGGAGGATAGCACGATCTATCCTGTGTCTGGTGTGAGACGGACCTAGGACATCTGTGGCTGGTCCCTGTGCCCCTGATCCCACAGGCTGTTGTCCATTTCACTCAGAGAAAAGATCAATTCCTTCTGCTGCCCTGAGGTCCTGCACTGTTTCTCCCCAGCCTCGGTGGGTCCTCCCCATTCTATCTGGCCTCTGCCCCTAGTTTCCCCCCCATTCACCCCGCTGAGCCCAGCCAGCTTCTCTGCTGAGCCTCCGATGCACCGGGCACATTGCTGCCCCAGGGCCCTTGCACCGGCTGCTCCCTTAGCCAGGAAGGCTCTTTCCTGAGCTAGCTGCATGGCTGGCTGCCTCCTGGGCCTTAACTCTTCAAGTGTGGTGCTCTGGGTGTCCCGGCCACCCCACCCAATGCTGCGGGGCACCCCCCTGCCCCATGCACCCGACCTCCTTGCCATCTTCTTTTACTCTGTGGTACGCACTGCTTTCCAGCATGCTCTGTAACGTACGTGTGAATCCTCGCACTAGACGGTGTGCTCCGTGGGGCAGGGCCTGGGTTCAGGCTCGCGTATGAGCAGGTGTTCCCGGAAGCAGCTCTCTGCCAGTTTGTGGAGTAGATCAATGCATTGAGAGCTTCGGATGCCCCAGGCGTCTTACAAAGGGTTTTGCCAACTGTTGCCAGGGTGACCCTCTTACCTGGATTATTCATCCCCAAATGGCATTTCTTGCCTCTTTGGGTTCAAAGTTAAATTGAATTTGATTTCGAAAGACTCTGAGGCCTGGCGAGGATGTTGGAGGGCAGCTGGGGGGCTCCAGGAGTGTCTGAGGAAGGAGTCAGGAGAGGAGGTGGGAAGCGTTGGCCGGGCCTGTGTGGGGGCCTCCGGGCTGGGCTCTGTCCACCTATTGGTCAGCAGGACGCACTGGAGGTGTTCGGGTTAGAGAGCTGAGTGACCAGGTGGGAAGCCAGGTGGGGCCATTTGGAAGATGCGTCCACGAGAGGCAGGAAGGTGCTCGCCGGGCCTCTCCAGCCAGCCCTCTGCAGTCAGCGCTTCAGGAATGCGTCTTTAGACCTCGGAGCCCTCTCCAATTTGCCTGCCAAAGGCACCAGAGGGAATAAACCCCACTGATATTAGCATTCTTCGGGAGCAGGAAGGCCTGCCGTGGAAACCTTGCGTGTGGGTTTATCCAGGTCTTATGGGCAGCGTGAGAGGCCCGGGTCACATTTGCAGGCCCCTCCCCGCCCAGGGGCCTCTGCAGCACCCACTCCCCTTACATGCTTCAGAGGACCCTACTCAAATACATCCTGGGGCATGTGCCGCTGCCCAGGGCACAAGACAGGGCAGAGGTTCTGCCTCCTGGGGGCTGCCCGGAGGAGGGCAGGCTGCGGACGACCCAGGCTCTGGTTCCCGACCCAGGGGCGGTGAGGACAAGTACTTTGCGATTCTGCCTCCTTGACTTGTACCTGTTAAAGCCAAGGCAGGTGGGGGTCAATTCAAGGACCCCGAAGTCTAGGACTTATACCCCGGAACTTCATTTCCGCTGGGCCCCTCTGCTGGAGCTGAGAGTCCAGCGCCGTTGACTGTGTGTGGCCACAGGGCCATGCTGGTGGCTTTGGTGAGTGCTCATCACAGGCCCCTGGTCCTGAGTCTGGGCTCCCAGAGGCCTCTCCAGCTCCTGTGTGGCCCAGCCTCTCAGCAGGTGCCACCTTTCCAGCATGGCTGCCTAGCCCAGGGCGTGCAGGATGGGGCCGGCGGTGGAGGCTGTGTAGTGTCTGGGTCTTTTTCTAGGGACTCCTTGGTTCAGGGGTTTCCCGGGCAGTAACTGTGCCTCTGCACACATGGGTCCTCCCCAGCATCCAGTCACACTGGCGAATCAAGCCTTTGGGGTTTGGCACCGGGTAAGTGTTGGCGTCTTACTCCAAAATCTATCGAATGTTTCCAGTATGACGTCGGAGAAGCCCCATTCTCATAGTCCCTTGCCTGTTGACGAGACTCCCGGCTTGATCTGCAGTATGCATGCGCTCTTTTGCTTGAGACCCGGCTCCTTCTAGTCTCAAAGTTCTCATTGTGAACACCCTCACTCCATCTCTGCTTTTTTTGGAGGGGCTGGGTGCTGGGTAGGGGAGAACCGGGGAGCCGGGAGAACCGGGGAGCCGGGCCCAGTTCTGGGGAGCAATTAGCAGCAGCCAACAGCATTGGGCTTCCATCAAAGCCCTGTGGGAGCCCGGAGGAGTTTGGTTACCGTTAAATGGCTTTACCATTAAAAGGCATACTCATTAACGAATCTCAGAGTCAAATTGCGGAAGCCACAGGTAGGGCAACTGGACTGCCCATCTGTAAATAGGGAGCTGGAGCCTCCCCCAGCGCAGGGAAAGATGATGGCTCAGGAATCGAAAATAATGTGGTCAGTAGTAATTTAGAAGGCTTTTCACTAAGCAAGGCTTAAAGAAAAAAAGAGAGAAGAAAATAACTCATAAAAGTCTGTTTGAAAAACCTCAGTGGAAGTGGCTGCCATCGTTTCTATCTTAATTCGGTAAAAGTTTTATTAACTTAATTTTTTGCCGTCTCTTGTTTTTGCGCACCATAAAAACATTTAAATCGCTTTTTTAAACACTCCTCAATCAAGCCTTTTATCTTCCCAGGGCGAATTCCACCTGCCAATTTGCAAATGGGCTTATTTTGGTCCGCAGACCGCAGGCAGTAATTCCCTCGCTGCAGTTTCCATGTGCAGACGGGCCCGCCTGCCACCAGCCGTCTCCCTGCCCTTCGGGAGAGGTGCAGTCAAAAGTGGCCTTTTTTCCTTTCTTTCTTCCTTTTTTTTTTTCTAGACGGAGTTTTGCTCTTGTTGCCCAGGCTGGAGTACAGTGGTGCAATCTCGTCTCACTGCAACCCCCGCCTCCTGGGTTCAAGCGATTTCTCCTGCCTCAGCCTCCCAAGTAGTTGGGATTAAAGGCACCTGCCACAATGCCTGGCTATTTTTTTTGTATTTTTAGTAGAGACAGGGTTTCACCATGTTGGCCAGGCTGGTTTGAACTCCTTACCTCAGGTAATCTACCCACCTTGGCCTCCCAAAGTGCTAGGATTACAGGCGTGAGCCACCGCACCTGGCCCACAAAAATGGCTTTTTTAAAAGAAGAAAATGTTTGAGGTTGTGTAGTGTGGGAGCAGAGCACAGACACCCAAAGCTTCTTTTTTGTCCTATCTTATGGCATTCACAGCTTTGAACATTTCAAGATAGAGAGAAAGGTCCATTCCTGAGGTCCTCTCATGCCCCTGCCTGAGACCTCAGAGGGGCAGTGTGCCCGGTGCCCTCTCATCTTGCTCAGGGGCCCTTCCAATGCTCCCCGCCCTGCTCCTGTCTCTTCTGTGCCCTCTGCCACTGTGGCCCAGCACCCTGGGTCAGGCACTCACCTGAGAGCACCTTCCTGCATCTTTCAGTGGCCTGGGTTGGGTACCCCTGCTGGGGTGGAGTTGGGGGGCCCTGACCCTGCATTGGAGAGCCAGGTTCCCAGCCAGGGCTGGCCGCCTCTTCCCTAGCCCACCTGAAACCGTCACACTCCCTTAAGGGGTAAAACGTCATTGGAAACAGATGCTGGGTGCCACAAAGATCATCACTGAGACAAAGGATCTTTCAGCAATGCAATTTTTACTTCCTGGACTGCAGGAAGGGTACCCTCACTGGCCATCATGCCATGAGAGGACAATGAACAAAGGGAAACACACACATTTATCCCTCCCACATTTGGAGTCGTCCTTACTGCTGTGTCTCATCCCCATTGGGTGGAGCCAGACCTCAAAAATGAAACTAAATCCTGATTGGCTAATAACGTAAAATTTTTCTAAGCAGGTAAAAGCAGTGGAGAGCTGAGACGTGCCTGTGAGCACGTCCAGCACAGATATCTTGTTTACAGTACAAGAACATAGAATGTACTATGTGCCTGTAAGCACGGCGTGTCTAACAGCTACATAGGATAGACATAACAAAGTTATCACACTTATTCTTTAACAAGAAAGGAAGGTTTAAAGAGGAGCTTTTTTTTTTTTTTTTTTTTTTTTTTTTTTTTTTGAGACGGAGTTTCGCTCTTGTTACCCAGGCTGGAGTGCAATGGTGCGATCTCAGCTCACCGCAACCTCCGCCTCCTGGGTTCAGGCAATTCTCCTGCCTCAGCCTCCTGAGTAGCTGGGATTACAGGCACGCGCCACCATGCCCAGCTAATTTTTTGTAATTTTTAGTAGAGACGGGGTTTCACCATGTTGACCAGGATGGTCTTGATCTGTTGACCTCAAAAGGAGCTTTTTTTACTGTCCATAAATGTGGACCTGCTTGAGGGAGGTGTCCTGTTGCATTCCTTGTGTATCCATCTGTGGAACAAAGCTGTTGTCTGTGAATCAAGTCCACCACTGTGAGCCCCGTCTGTGAAGAGATCTGATATGATAACATGCCAAGACAGGACACCATTTTCAAGATGCTGAACTAAAGCTCCAGGCCCAGTGTGGCACATTCAGGCTTTGTCCAAGGGAGGATCGTTCCATTTCCAGCTGGTGAAGGACTTCCCGCTGAGGACCAGGGTGTGTGGAACTGTGATTTTGCCACCACCACTTGCTAATATGAGGGCAGCCAGACACATATTTCCCAACACGTGAAGAGGTCAGGAGCTCCTGCCCTGGGGCCCATGAACCTGGGGCAGGGGACAGTTACATCTTTCTTTTTACCAACCTCTAATTGCACTTTGGCATTTGAAGGCAGGTAATGAGTCGCAGCCACAGCAGCAGGGCGTGTGGCTTTGTCGCTCGTAGAAATTGTGGATTTTTTTCAAGTCACAGGACAGTTGTCCCAGGTATCTGGGAATGTCGTTTGTGCTGACGTGCCCTGCAAAGTCACGGAAGTGACAAGACCGGCTGCTGGCTTTATTGCATGCGCTGGAACAGCAGGGCAGTTTCCATATTATACACTTATTTTTAAATTTTTATTTTAAATGTATTTATTTTGAGACGACTGAGTCTCACTCTGCCACCCAGGCTTGAGTGCAGAGGCACAATCTCGGCTCACTGCAACCTCTGTCTCCTGGGTTCAAGCAATTCTCCTGCCTCAGACTCCAAGTAGCCGGGACTACAGGCTGCACCACCACACCCAGCTAATTTTTGTATTTTTGGTAGAGACGGGGTTTCGCCGTGTTGACCAGACTGGCCAGGTATTTTTAGTAGAGACGGGGTTTTGCCATGTTGGACCGGTCTGACCTCAGGTGATTCACCTACCTTGGCCTCCCAAAGTGTTGGGATTAGAGGTGTAAACTACTGAGCCCAGGTTTTTTTGTTGTTGTTGTTGAGACAGAGTCTCACTCTGTTGCCCAAGCTGGAGTGCTCGTACCATCTCTGCTCACTGCAAACACCACCTCTTTTTTTTTTTTTTTTTTTTTCTTTTGAGACGGAGTTTCACTCTTGTTACCCAGGCTGGAGTGCAATGGCACGATCTCGGCTCACTGCAACCTCCACCTCTTGTGTTCAAGCAATTCTCCTGCCTCAGCCTCCTGAGTAGCTGGGAAGCTGTGATTACAGGCAGACACCACCACACCTAGCTAATTTTTTTATTTTTAATAGAGATGGGGTTTCCCCATGTTGGCCAGGCTGGTCTCAAACTCCTGGCCTCCTGTGATCTGCCCGCCCCAGCCTCCCAAAGTGCTGGGATTACCACGCCCAGCCCACTTGTTTATTTAATTTAAAAAACATTCGGTTAACCGGTTCCCGTGCAATCTGCTTCCTTTGCGATCCCATATATTTTATATTTCGCACTGCTAAGTTATTTAAAAGGGGTCCATGGACTTTAAAACTTTCTCATAAAGTCCGCATTGCAGAAAGGGCCCCGAGCCCCTGTCCCGGTTGTCTTCTTTACGTATCCACCAAATGAGAAATGCCAATCTGAGCCCTGAAACCAGAGGCATCCAGATGATTCCAGATGATTCCGTGTGGGTGTGGTGTGTGGAGGACGTGGTCACCATAAAGTACACCAAATTTAAGAACCTCATGGAGAAACCATGGGTGGCCTACCCACCCAAGAATATGCCCTCCAAGCCATCGACTCTCAACTAGCTGGACAGGATCTCTTGGGCTTCCTTAGCTTCATTTACATTGTTCACTGCCCTCCCCCAGCCCCAACCACTCCCCAGCTATCCCAATGTTTCATGTTTCTCAAAGCTCTTCTGGGCCTCACCTCCTCCAGGAAGTCCACCTGGATCTATAGAGGTCATGACAGCACACTCTCACTGCCCAGACCCAGGCTCCCCTGGTGCCATGATGCCAAGGGCCCTAATCTCTTGAACAGGGCTCCCTGGACTTCAATTTTGGTTCGGTCTAAGCTGCATGGTTTCCCTGAGGTGCCTGGAGTTCTCTCCAAGGCTGGGGAACCGTGGAGGAAGGGGATGTGCTTGGGGTTTCTGCCCCTACCCTTTGGCTGGTGCACAAACACCATGGTGATGCCTGTAGGAAATGATTGCTCGGGATCAGGGTGCATGGAGCCCAGGGCACCCCAAGCTGCCAGCGGTCGTTTGTTTCCTAACAGTGGGAGTGGGCTGAGGCTGGTGGCCCTGCAGGCTGCGACCTCAAGGATGGCACTTGTGACGGGCACTTTGGTCTTTTTCCCTGTCCCTCTTGTTGCGAGGGCTCCCTGGCCAGGTGGGTCCCATGTAGACAGGGAAATTGCTAGGCACACTGGCATTATCAGGAAGTTCTGATGGAGACAGGCAGAGTCACTTTGATCCCGGAAGTCCAGCTGCCTCCTCCTCACTTTCCATTCCCTCCTGGGTGGGCAGAGATTTCACAACTTCCCTCCTGCCCAGATGTCCAAATATTTCTCTTATCAAAATGTATATTTTCAGCAAATTGTACAGCCAAAGAGGAAAATCCCACAGAATACAGAAGAAGAAGAAAAAGGCTGTGTTTTCACTTTAGAAAACAATCTCTTGGAAAAAGAAATCTCCCTGGCCATGGAGGCTGGAATATGGCTCTGGTGGGCTCGTGTGTGATCTCAGACTCAGATGAATCTGCTGATTTAATGGATAACTTCCCTTAAACGACCCTGAACCTCACTTACCTCGCCCAAATTATTCTTCAGATAATCTGGGGTCTGTTTGGGGTTGATGGATTCTGGATTCTCAGGACAAAGTTCTCAGCATGGTCTAGTAGGGGAAGCAAGGACTTTGGAATGAGTCAGACTCTAGTGTGAATTTCAGAACTTCTAACGGATACCTGTATATCTTTAGATCCCAGTATTTTTACTTATAATATGAACAGCGTGTCATCTACCCATGTAAATTTCCTGTCCTTACCTAAATAAAACAAAGAACATAGTGTTTTGGAGGGCTGGCTGGGTATGGAATTGGAAAGCCAATGTCACACTTTCAGGTGGGCTAGGACTCCTTCTCTTTCCCCTCAAACTCAAGGAACTGAGGCAAGGATGAGAATAATTCTGATCCAAAACTCTTTCACCTCTTCCTGAAGTTTGCTCCTGAATTTAAGATCCAGGCAGATGCCTTAGTTTCCTGCCTCACAGTTAAGACATGAGCACCATTGCAGTTTGTCTATCAGCCAGCAGATGTTTATTGGCTTGCAATGGTAGGTGCTTGGAGGTGAACCAAATGACACGGGTTGACTTGGCTTTCCCCTATTTCCTGCCTTGTTTCCCCTCTCCCTCAGCCCTGTTCACCCATTCTCACTTCCCAAACACAAATTTGCAGTTAAGTCTTTGTTTCAGGCTTTGCTAAGAACATCGGGTTAAGATAGTTGGAAAAAAAATAACCTCTGACAGCAGAACCTCAGGATGGGATTTTGGTGTTGGATCACTCACTAGTCAAACATCAATCAAGGCTGCATTCCTGGCCGTGGTGACGGTTATGGCACACATTGCCAAGGTTCTCACCTGTGGTTGCCTGGGATGAGCTGCACATGGAAAATGAGGCATTGGGCTGTGCAGGGCTCTGGCACTTGAATAGCTTGGAGTGTGCTTCCTTTAGTTAAATGGCCTTGGAAGCCTTGAAATAGAAAGTGATAGGTTTAGCTAAGCCATCTGTCAGTTCATGTCAATTTCCGGAATCCAGAGGGTCTCTGGCAGCATTTAAAGATTCTCATTTTCTGTAGGGCAGACCGTACTGAAAATCAGGCTCAGGATCTGATCATAAGAGTGGCAGAGCATTTAAAGTTTCTCATTTTCTGTAGGGCAGACAGTACTGAAAATCAGGCTCAGGGTCTGATTGTAAGAGTGGCAGAGCAGCAAAGGAGGCTGAATTCACAGATCCACTTTGTCCAAGTTAGGGTCCTGGTAGAAAAGAGTGGGACTTTGAGATCCAGGATGGTAACATTTAGGTGAATGAGCCTGAAAATCCTGCACCTCCAGATTCTTTTGAGCCCTCTGCATCAGCAGAAGCAATCTTCTCACTCCCTCAATGAGAAATGCTCCCTTTGACTAGAGCTTCCTCCAATTCACAAAGTCTCACTTGAAGCAGGTATGTCACATGACACTTGTCATTTTCAGTGTGTGTTCCCTCCTCAGTACGTCCAAGTTGATAAGGCTAATAGCTAGGGTCGGCCCTGAGCATGACCCATGTGAAGAAATACACTTCCTGCTCTATGAAATAGTTCACTAGTGAAGAAATCAGGAGCTAATCAATAGGTACCAATGGGAACCAGGGAAGTACTCCTACTAGTAGATTTCAGTTTATAAACCCAGACTCCATTAATTAATTCATTAACTAATTAACTAAAAGGGAAGCTGAGTCTCCTTGAGGGAGGATTTTGTGATAGCACTGCCAGTTTATACAGCTATTATTTCCCTGGTGCTTTCCTGAAGCAACATGTGGCTATCTACCAGGGTAACTGTGCGCTGAAGACAGAGGGTTACTTACACTTTCAGGGATTGTTGGAGATAGGGTCTGATATCGGGTGAACTGAAACTCCTGATTATCCCATGGTTATACTGGGATGTTGGGGGAACTTCCTAAGGAGGCCAGGTGATAAATGGAGTTCCTGCCGAAGGCCATCACACAGTGGAGCCAATCCATCCAAGGACACACCTCACAGTCACTTCCCTGATCCCTTATTGTGGTAACGGGAATAGCTAGACTTCAGAATTGGCACGACTCTTGCTCTGATTCTCTGACTTGTGGGAAAAGAGCCCTGAAGTGGGAAGAGCCAAGTGGAAGTCCCTGAAACTGTCACCTCCTGGCTAAGACTGTAAAATCAGAAGCAATACTACAAACCAGGGGGAACTGCAGGGATTTAGGACCATCACAAAAAAAGGCATGTAGTGATGCTGCTCTGTGGCATTGTCTTTCGATTCACCCCTCTGGCCCCTGCAAAAACAGACAGATCGTGGTGCATGATGGCGTCATGAACTTAACCCGGTAAATTCAACCTCTTTGTGGCTGTGGTGGCAGATGTGGTGAATTTACTGGAGCAGATTGACATAATCTCTGACATTCGGCATGTGACTGTTTACCCGCTTATTTACCAGTTCACACAGTCTTCACTCCTTTGTGCAGGTTCTTATTTCCAATTGGTATACCATCCATTCAGCCTAAAGAACACCCTGGTAGTACAGACTCAGGTTGTAGTCTGTACTACCTGAGAAGTAGCTTTCTGAGAAATGCTGTCAGGTTTTATGGGTCTAAAAAGGCCTTTATTTCATCCTTTCCTCCACTCTTGTTTTTGAAGGATATTGTCACTGGGTATAGAATTCTGAGTTGAAAATTTTTTTTAATACCAAGTCTCTCTTGGCACTTTCTTCTGATTGTATTATTTTTGATGAGGTATTGGCTATGATTTTTGTCTTTGTTTCCCTCCTTGTAAAGTATGTTTTTCTCCCTCTTCCCAATGCCTGAGCACAGTTGCTTCATATCCCTCCCTGCTCCCCCAGTTTTAGAGTTGCTTGTGGTGGGAAAGTGACTTTTGGCCAGAACTGGAAGGGGGAAGGTGTGCAGCTATTGCTAGAGCAAATGCATTCTCCATCCTGATCAGTAAAGAGGATAGAAAGCCATTTATCATTAGCTAGGAAGGACTCCAGATCTATGTTATAATAACTTCTGTTCTCCAAAGAATAGACCTCACAGGTACCATTAGCATCTTGATATTCTATGGATCATGCTGGTCTGCCCAACCTTTCTTTTTCTTGTGTGTGTGTGTGTGTGTGTGTGTGTGTGTGTGTGTGTGTGACTCTCGCTCTGTCACCCAGGCTGGAATGCAGTGGTGCAATCTCCACTCACTGCAACCTCTGCCTCCTGGGTCCAAGCTATTCTCCTGCCTCAGCCTCCCGAGTAGCTGGGACTTCAGGTATGCACCAACATGCCTGGCTAATTTTTTGTATTTTTAATAGAGATGGGGTTTCACCATATTGGCCAGGATGTCTCAGTCTCCTGACCTTGCGATCCACACATCTTGTCCTCCCAAAGTGCTGGGATTACAGGTGTGAGCCACCACACCTGGCTTCCGAACCTTTTGAAAGCAAACATTAGGCTGGGTGTGGTGGCTCATGCCCGTAATCCCAGCACATTGGGAGGCCAAGGTGGGCAGATCACTTGAGCCCAGGAGTTTGACACAGCCTAGGTACCATAGTGAAATCCCATCTCTACAAAAAATAAAAAATTAGCCAGGTGTAGTGGCATGTATCGGTGGTCCCAGGTACTGGGGGGCCCCGTCTCAAACAAACAAGCAGACACATGCAAAAGCAGACGGTAATGACAGACCTTCAGTAAGGTCTCATTCCTTCAGGGCTCCGATCAACCACTTAGTGGAAAGTTGATTATATTGGTCCCCTTCTAAAGAGGATAACACTTGTCTTTTTTGGAACTGGCCTTCCTCTAGACACTCATTTGCCTTCTCTGTTCACAGTGCTCTGCCCACATCTATCAAAGGGCTGACACAATTTGTCTCCAAGGAATTGTCAGATGGCCTGGAGCAAGGACACATCTTACAGTGAGACAGACGCTCTATGGAGTCCACGCTGGTGGGATCTGTTGGGCTTATGACAGATATACTCCCATAAGCCAGAAGCATCAGCCAAGGGAATGTGAGAGCATCTTGCTAAAGATTCTGCTAAGGTGTCAGCCCAGGGCAACACTCAGTGGCATTGGGACCCCATCTTCCAGTGTGTGGTGAATGCACTGAGCTAATGGCCAGCACACGGGGCTGTGTGCCCAGGAATTTATGGATTCCACAGCAAAGGTGGGCAGTAGGAATGACGCCTCTCGTGGCCACACTGTGACCCACTTGTGTGCCTTACTGGAGTTTGGGAGATGCCTCCAGCAGAGAGTGGTTGCTGATGGATGAAGGGAGAATTCATGCTTTGGCTTCTCCAGAGGAAAGTCGGGGAGCACAGTCACACACTCCATGGGGAATCCCTGGGTTCAAGCCACCAGTGAGGGTAGCAAGAGCAGGTCCCAGGCCTTCGTGTTTCTCTCTGTCCTTCCAGGCTTGCTCGCCCCACCGCAGATCATACTTCTCCAGAGGCTCACAGGCAGTCCTTTGTTTCAGGCTCTGTGTACTCCACACCACTGGGCGCTGAGGCCATTTACCAGGCAATATTGACTGGGCTCTCATGATGCGTGATGTAGTATACTCAGGCTGGGGACGTTGCCAGCAGTTCTTCCTGCTGTGGGTGCTGGCCTTGGTCAATGCCCATGGAAGGTCCCTTCGTCAGACCCTAAGGGGCCAGCTGGCTAAGGAAGGAAACTAGTATTGACTCATCGCCCCACTGAGTCCCTCTGGGCTCCAGGGATGAAGACTGGGGTGGAGGGTGGTGCGGACCCAGGTTAAATCTTGCCCAGCTTTGATTCTGCTTGTCGATGGAGGAGGATCCCAGGAAAGTCCCCTCCCCCATCCCCCTGGGGTGGCTTAGGGAAGCACTGATATTTTGGTCTCGTCCTTCCAAAAGTAACGAATTACTTGAATCAAACAGCCACTTCTCCTCATCACCTTATGAACGCTGAATTCTCGAGGGAGGGACAGATAATACCGTGTAACTGAATGAGTAATAATACAAGGAGAATAAGGCCAGGTAAGAAATTGAAGGTGACAGTGGGTGGAAGGAGAGGGGGGCAGGTAAGCAGTTATCGCAGGAGCTGAGGGGATTTGTATGGACCTCCAGGTGGGCCAAAGAGGGAGCCAAGTGGCCATATGGGAACAGAGTGTCCTGGGCAGAGGGGACACGAGAGACTACATCAGGATGGTGAGGGTCACTTTCTTTCCAGCCCGTTCATGGTGGGAAAATTAACCAAAATCTACAGGAGAAAGCAAAGATACATTTTGCTTTTTGGAATTTTTTTTTTTTTTTTGATGGAGTCTCACTGTGTCACCTAGGCTGAAGTACAGTGGTGCAATCTCGGCTCAATGCAACCTCCACCTCCCAAGTTCAAGCGATTCTCCTGCCTCAGCCTCCTGAGTAGCTGGGAATATAGGCGCCTGCCACTACACCCAGCTAATTTTTGTATTTTTTTAAATATATATTTTATTGCATTTTAGGTTTTGGGGTACATGTGAAGAACACACAAGATTGTTGCATGGGTACATACATGGAAATGTGGTTTGCTGCCTTCCTCCCCATCACCTATATCTGGCATTTCTCCCCATGTTATCCCTTCCCAAGTTTCACCATGTTGGCCGGGCTGGTCTCAAACTCCTGATCTCAAGTGACCCATTCGCCTGGGCTCCCAAAGTGCTGGGATTACAGGCATGAGCCACCACGCCTGGCTGCTTCTTGGAAATTGAGTTGTTGAGGAGTCTGTCCATTGTCTTGGTGCATTTACATGGAAGTAGCCCGTAGCAGTCGAAGGGCAGAGTTGAAAGCAGGTGTAGCGGACAGATGTACCTCTCAGAAATCCCCACTGCTGGCAGGGACAACGGTCAGATAATGCCCACAGCACGTGGTTGTAGAAAAAGAAGGCCTGTCATAACACTCTGCATCTGTGGTCTCTTTCCACTCAAATATCTCAAAATATGTTCAAGCATTAATTAAACTTCTCAACAATCCGAGGCTGTGCGTCTAATTAGACCCATTTCTTAGCTGGGTCGTTTGAGGCCCATTAAGACGAACCGATTTCCTGAGAGCCTTGGAGTCCGACTTTCCTGTCTTAACCCCCAGCTTGCCAAATGTCTCCAATTCAGAGAGGAACATGCAAACCTAAGCAAATCTACTCAGAAACCAGTTACTGAACGAATTCTTGGGCAGACGCTCCACGGGTCTCGGTGAGCACTGTGCTATCATATTCTTTCATCACAGCCAATTAACCAAGGTGTTTTTCACATGGCTTTATGAAAAGTCACTGTATGGAAATACTGAAAGGCAGGACGTTGGTCTCAAGAAGCAGTGAGAAGTGCCCCTTTCCCATGGCCTGAAACTGACTCCCTCCTGGGCGGAAAGGAGCCTCCAGCGTGCCTTTGGTTTCCCATCATTTTGCCAGAAGCCTCTAAGATGTCTTTTCATCTTAGGTTACATAAGTATCCAACACATAAGAAGGCTGTTATTACGAAGACAACCATACTGGTGGGGGGAAAGGGTTGATTTATTCTGAATATCTGCACGTAACGATTTCGATGTCTTCTAAGAGACTTCTGAGTTTTAGGAGGGAGAAAGAAAATGCACAAACATGCTTTTAAAAATGCAACCTGGCTGTGTCTAATGCTGTCTGGCTAGAAAGCTATTGTTCATAAGGCCAGGGCCGCCCGGTTATCATTATTCCTGGGATGCATCGCTTGCCTTCCTCCAGCCCAGAGGCTGCTCATGCAAAGCGTCCCCCGTATTCCTATGGAGGGTGGGGGCAGGGAGACTCTTCTGCGTTTACTTCGAAAAGTCTCCTGACAATTAAAAACATTTTCAGGAAACATGCCTTGCCGTGATGATCCCCACACCTCCTGCCCTCCTGCCTTCAGAAAAGCAAATGAGTGGTATTTCTACAGAGAGGTGTGGAGGTAACTGAAGGAAGTGTGGGAGGGGAAAGGAAATTCCCTGTTTTTCACTTTCCCCTGATAACCGAGGGCCTCCTCCGAGGTGCTCCACTGTGCTTCATCCTTCCACATTCTTTCCCCTTGACTGACTCTCAAAGGATCCATTTCAACTCGGAAAAAAAGCCCCAGCATCTTGGATGATGGTCGCTGATTCTGACACGCAGATATGTTGTCTGTTAAACAGATAGCTTTGGCTCAGTGATATCAGACAATTGACCTCTTGGTGCACAGAGTCCCAGCAGCCTCGCTCCCGAAGGGGGTCTTCGGGGAAGCCAGTCCCGCATATCAGGAGCCCCTGGGGGACCTGAGATGGGTCCAGGGTCTCAGTTTCATCTGTGGTCTTTTCGGTGAGGTATGTTCAGTCAGCGACTTCCTAGGAAGCCTTCAGCTGCATGGAAAGAAATTTAAGTTCCTAATCTCTGTCCCCAGAGTCATTTAAATGGGGTTGATGTCGGAGAGCAGAGCGTGATTCTGTGCCTGTGTGTGATACCATCCGACCCGCCACTGAGCTTGGCCTGCTGGGAGGAGGAAGGTGGCCTGCCCGGGAGAGTTGAGGAATTCAATCCAAGTCTCCATTTTTAACTCGACAAACTGATTGACAATTTAGTAGGTCTTGCGTGGAACGTAAGGAGGAATCTGTTAAAAGGCAAAGTCTCTGCTGAGGGTAGGAAAGTAAGTAACTAGCATAATGCAAGTGGGGGTGTAGTGTGTATATTAAGAGGGGCGTGAGAATGTGCTGCAGAAATGATTCTGTCTTGGAGAAGCGGAGAGGCATTGCAGGTGGGCGACTGCTGGATCCTGAAGGACGGTGGTGTCAGTGAACGTAGCCTTGATCCGCTGGGCTGCCATGGTGAGCCATTGCAGATGGGGAGGCCTATGCTGGGGCTGGTCCTCCCACAGTCCTGGCGCTGGTCCTCCCACAGTCCTGGGGCTGGTCCCCTCACAGTCCTGGGGCTGGTCCTCCCACAGTCCTGGCGCTGGTCCTCCCACAGTCCTGGCGCTGGTCCTCTCACAGTCCTGGGGCTGGTCCTCCTACAGTCCTGGGGCTGGTCCCCTCACAGTCCTGGGGCTGGTCCTCCCACAGTCCTGGGGCTGGTCCCCTCACAGTCCTGGGGCTGGTCCTCCCACAGTCCTGGTGCTGGTCCTCCCACAGTCCTGGGGCTGGTCCCCTCACAGTCCTGGGGCTGGTCCTTCCACAGTCCTGGGGCTGGTCCTCCCACAGTCCTGGTGCTGGTCCCCTCACAGTCCTGGCGCTGGTCCTCCCACAGTCCTGGCGCTGGTCCTCCCACAGTCCTGGGGCTGGTCCCCTCACAGTCCTGGGGCTGGTCCTTCCACAGTCCTGGGGCTGGTCCTCCCACAGTCCTGGTGCTGGTCCCCTCACAGTCCTGGGGCTGGTCCCCTCACAGTCCTGGAGCTGGTCCTCCCACAGTCCTGGCGCTGGTCCCCCCACAGTCCTGGGGCTGGTCCCCTCACAGTCCTGGGGCTGGTCCTCCCACAGTCCTGGGGCTGGTCCTCCCACAGTCCTGGTGCTGGTCCCCTCACAGTCCTGGGGCTGGTCCCCTCACAGTCCTGGGGCTGGTCCCCTTACAGTCCTGGGGCTGGTCCTCCCACAGTCCTGGGGCTGGTCCTCCCACAGTCCTGGCGCTGGTCCTCTCACAGTCCTGGGGCTGGTCCTCCTACAGTCCTGGGGCTGGTCCCCTCACAGTCCTGGGGCTGGTCCCCTTACAGTCCTGGGGCTGGTCCTCCCACAGTCCTGGGGCTGGTCCTCCCACAGTCCTGGCGCTGGTCCTCTCACAGTCCTGGGGCTGGTCCTCCTACAGTCCTGGGGCTGGTCCCCTCACAGTCCTGGCGCTGGTCCTCCCACAGTCCTGGGGCTGGTCCCCTCACAGTCCTGGGGCTGGTCCTCCCACAGTCCTGGTGCTGGTCCTCCCACAGTCCTGGGGCTGGTCCCCTCACAGTCCTGGGGCTGGTCCTCCCACAGTCCTGGTGCTGGTCCCCTCACAGTCCTGGGGCTGGTCCCCTCACAGTCCTGGAGCTGGTCCTCCCACAGTCCTGGCGCTGGTCCTCCCACAGTCCTGGGGCTGGTCCCCTCACAGTCCTGGGGCTGGTCCTCCCACAGTCCTGGGGCTGGTCCTCCCACAGTCCTGGTGCTGGTCCCCTCACAGTCCTGGGGCTGGTCACCTCACAGTCCTGGTGCTGGTCCCCTCACAGTCCTGGGGCTGGTCCTCCCACAGTCCTGGGGCTGGTCCTCCCACAGTCCTGGCGCTGGTCCTCTCACAGTCCTGGGGCTGGTCCTCCCACAGTCCTGGGGCTGGTCCCCTCACAGTCCTGGGGCTGGTCCTCCCACAGTCCAGGGGCTGGAAGTCCCAGATCAAGGTGTGATAGGCTGGCTGCTCCTGAATCTTCTCTCTCTGGTTTACACATGGTCGCTTTCTCCCTGTGTCCTCCAGGGTGGTCTTTCTATGCGTGTCTGTGTCCTCATCTCCTCTAATAGGGTCATCAATCAGATGGGGTTAAGGCCCACCCATGTGATTTCACTTAATTTCCTCTTCGAAGTCCCTGTTCCCAAAAACAGTGTCACATGCTGAGATACAGGAGGTTAGGACATCAACACATAAATATTTGAGGGACACAATTCAACCCATGATAAGGGAGAAAGAGGCTTTTCCACGGAGGGGACAGAGGCAGCAAAGCCAGAAGGATGTGAAAAAGCAGAGTCCCAGGCCAGGCTTCCGGATGCAGAGCCTGAGACAAGGGTTTGGGTCCAGGGGATTGATTGACAGAGGGCTCTCAAGAGAAAGAAAGTGAGAGACGCTGGACAGGAAATGGGAAGGCTCAGCGTGGTGGCGGTTTCAGCCCCACAGGGGCTCTGGAGTGTGACCTGCATCACAGAGTCAGTTCCACAGTGAAGTGTGGGGGCTCTTAGACCCCCAGGGTTAGTCAGTCAGTCAGCCACTGTCTCTGGCCCTCCCAGGCAGGGTGGTCCTTGTGGGTCCAGGCCAGGAGGCTCCCACACAGCTGATGGCAGTTCTTGGCTAAGGACGTGGCTATGTGTCCTCAGCAGCTTTCGTCAGAGGCTGGGCGATGCTCCCAGAAGCCAGGCAAACACAGGGGACATGGACAGCGAGCTTGGGGATGAGACAGCGGCTGCTCTGCTGTGTGGCCCACAGGGCCCTCAAGTGGATGCTACAAAAGTAGTGGATCTAGAGAGACTCGAAGGCCAAGCCAGGAATCTGGACTTAGTAGGAGGAGAGTTTCCACCTGAGCCATGAGGCCTGTCCTCCACACTGGACCCCCTTGTAAACATGTGGATTCCCCAGGCTCAGCCGGGCCCAGGAAGCTGCAGGTCCCTACCTTCAGGTTTCTCCCGGCCAGGCTGACCCTCGGAGCTGGGTGTGAGGCAGCCCTTGGCTCCCATGGCTCTGCTCCGGGCCTCCTCTCTGCCACCGTGGTCTTGCCCATGTAGGGACCTCATCAAGTGGTTAACAGGGAACTGATGGGGCCCAGCGCTTGCATCCGGAGGGCGGCCTCCCTTTGACTCCTTGGGCTTTTATAAAAAAGAGGCCATTTAAATCTGATAAATAAGTCAAGATGAACTGAATGAATAAATGAATGCGTGCATCTCTGCAGAGGACGTGGCTGCCTGGTGGAGAGGCCATCAGCCTGCCAAAGGACAAAGGCAGGCGAGGACTGGTCACAGTCCCGGGGTCTAGAGGGGGTTCCAAGCAACGGCTGCTCCTAGACAAGTCAGAGCACACGTCCTGTTCCCAAGACGGACGCAGGGAGGGGCGGTCTGCGGTATGGAGCCCGGGAGTATCGAGCGCCAAGGCGGGGTGGAAATGTGGTTGGCTTTCTTCCTTCCCAGCTCGTCGGTGGCGGTCTTACTGACACTCGCCCGCTCAGCTCCACCTACGGTTGCTCTGAGTGACATTACCGTCATCACTGCAGGTCGGAGAAGGATAATGTGTTTGAATTTCCTGAGTACACATGCATTTCTGAGGTCTGAATGTGGCACAGGGTCCCAGGCGGGGCGGGGTTTGCATGGCGAGAGTTCTGTTGGGAAGCTCCCATGTGGATGGCGCTCCACAGGCCACTGTCCTTCCCAAGAGGCGTGGATATGGGGTCTGGAGCTGCCCATTGCCAGCAGTTCTTCCTGCTGTGGGTGCTGGCCTTGGTCAATGCCCATGGAAGGTCCCTTCGTCGGACCCTAAGGGGCCAGCAGGCTAAGGAAGGAAACTAGTATTGACTCATCACCCTACTGAGTCCCTCTGGGCTCCAGGGATGGAGACTGGGGTGGAGGGTGGTGCGGACCCAGGTTAAATCTTGCCCAGCTTTGATTCTGCTTGTACAATGGAGGAGGATCCCAGGAAAGTCCCCTCCCCCATCCCCCTAGGGTGGCTTAGGGAAGCACCGACATTTTGGTCTTAACCTTCCAAAAGTAACAATTTGCACATATCAGACAATTTCTTTTGAAAACAGAGCCCCTTGTTATAGAAAGGGCAAACTGGCCAGGCGGGGTCTCTCACCCATAATCCCAGCACTTTGGGAGGCCAAGGTGGGTAGATCACAAGGTCAGGAGTTTGAGGCCAGCCTGGCCAATATGGTGAAAACCTGTCTCTACTAAAAATACAAAAATTAGCCTGGCATGGTGGCTGGCGACTGTAGTCCCAGCTGCTAGTGAGGATGATGCAGGAGAATCACTTGAACCCGGGAGGCAGAGGTTGCAGTGAGCTGAAATCAACCCACTGCACTCCAGCCTGGGCGACAGAGGAAGACTCCGTCTCAATGGTGGAAACAAATAGCTTGTTTTAGAAACTGCAGTCAATTCCTTATAGAAACTGCGTTTCCTGTCCCATGCCCCTGCAACCCTGACGCACCACATGGACACGGATGGGGAGCACTTGCAGATCCAATGGGAGCTCAGCTTCATGTATGACCTGGGTGGCAGCCGTGCCATGTGGAACTGCAACGATTCTGGTACTCAACTTTTTAAAAAATACGATACTTATTTTTAAAACTGAAAGGCATAAAGACAGACAAAGGAGGAGACACAGAAATGCTCATTTAATTCAAGCCAGCTATTTTTTAGCTTTTTTTTTTTTTCAGCTGACTCTGAGACATGACAGAAGTCTGGAAAAGATACAGCCACAAGTTCCAACGTATAGTGTTTGCTTTTCCTCCGCATCAGAACAAACCAAGCATCGAGCAGGCCTACGTGCAGAGCTGAAATACCCAACTGATCCTTTTTCACCCCCGCTGATGGATCCTGGGAAACACGGAGGCCTCGGCCTCTTAAATAACGCTGGTAACAGCGGGCCAATTGTGCGGCTGCACCGGCGCTGCCCCAGGTAGCTGATAACTTCCTGTGTTGAAACGATGACTTGGAGATTTCATCATGATATCTTTGCACACCAGGAAATATCATCTTACAGACCTGCCATTTCTTAAAGTAATCGGTGAGAATGCTATTAGAGTCCATGTCTTAATTAAGGCTGGCATTAGCCAAGGAATTTCAGGCATCCGAAGGGGTAGCTGTCTGGTGGGATCCAGTTTCACGAGGCAGGGGTAGGTGCAGGGTTGGGAACTCCAAGGGGGAGATCCCTGGCTGCCAAGAGCGGTGGCCCTGCGGCCGCCCAGGAACGCCTCTGGTAGGCTGCTCCGGAACCTGCGGGGTGTGCCTGGTGGGGGCAGGAATTCAGAAGCTCTCTTTGCCTCTCCAGCCTCCTGAACCCATTTTATTACAATTGGTCAGTGCGCTTACGCTGTAAATGAGTACGTACAGGCATGCTTCTCTGACTTCTAGGCTTCCATTTTCACTCTGAGAAATGGGTTAATTCTCAAGTCCCCAAGTAGATGGATCACAAATGGCTCTGAAATCTAACTTTGGACTATCGGACGTAGTGCTGAGCCAGGGGGCTGAACCCTGGGCTCTGGCCTGGCCCCGCCACCCTCAAAGCGTTTGCACCATGGGGTTTTAAGATTGAGAGTTGGGGTAGGAAAGCTTTCTGGTCTTGAACTCCTGGGCTCAAGTGATTCTCCCACCTTGGCCTCCCAAGGTGCTGGCATTGCAGGGGTGAGTCACCAGGCTGGGGTGCAGTGTTGCTGTCACGGCTCACTACAGCCTTGAACTCTTGTGCTCAAGCAGTCCTCTAACCTCTCAGCCTGTCAAGTAGCTGGAACGACCGGTGTGCCACCACTCCTGGCTAATTTTTCTATTTTCAGCAGAGACGGGGTTTCACCATGTTGCCCAGGCTGGTCTTGAACTCCTGGGCTCAAGCAGTCCTCCTACTTCTGCCTCCCAAAGTGCTGGGATTATAGGCGTGAACCACTGTGCCTGGCCAGGAAAGCTTTCTGAATACCTGAATTCATGTACCTGCGTAAATGATTATATTAGCAAAGCAAGGAGAGCTGTCTCCATCTGCTCAGGGTGTTATAACAAAATGCCACAGACTAGGTGGCTTAAGCAACAGAATTTCAGCTGGGCACGGTGGTTCATGCCTGTAAACCCAGCACTTTGGGAGGCCAAACCTCACCTGCGGTTGTGAGTTCAAGACCAGCCTGGCCAACATAGTGAAATCCCATCTCTACTAAAAATGCAAAATTAGCCAGACATGGTGCTGCATGCCTGTGATCCCAGCTACTCAGGAGGCTGAGGCAGGAGAATTGCCTGAACCCAGGAGGCGGAGGTTGCGGTGAGCCGAGATCGCGCCATTGCACTCCAGCCTGGGTAACAAGAGTGAAACTCCATCTCAAAATCCAAAAACCAAACAAACAAAACAGAATTTTCTCACAATTTTAGAAGCCAGACATCCACGACCAAGTCTCCTGCCAGATTTTGTTCCTGGTGAGGGCTCTCTTCCTGGCTGGCAGACTGCCACCTTCTTACTGTGTGTTCGCCTGGTGGAGGAAGACAGGGAGCAGGCTCTCTGGTGTCTCTTGCTCTCTCTATAGGGCCACAGAGCTATGCCCTAATCCAACCAGGGCCACACCAGGTCAGTGCCCCTCCAGGGATGACCGACCACCTGTTCAGACCCTACCGGGCTAGAGGCTGAGGCTGCTGGCTGGACCCTGAGCGTGCCACAAGAGTGAACAGAGCCCCACTACTCCTGCCTGCCGGGTGCCTGTCAGCACCAACTGTGGGGACACAGAACCCACATGCCATGCCCGAGGAAGTGGTTATGTCCCTCTGGCTATATTTCCAGGGAACTTTGCTTCCTCTCGACAGCGCGCAGACTCAGTGGGTGTGAGCTCACGAGCAAGTCCTTCCTTCCCCAGGTGCTCACACCTTGGGGACTCCTGTTCTGATGTCAGTCCTTAGTTGTCACAAAAGCTCAGAGCCATTCCTTTTCTCAGAGTAAAGCTCGGGCTGCATCAATTCTAACAATGACAACGATAATAATCATTTTAAAAGGCTGGCCTGGTATTGCCAGTGTCCTGTGTCTGGCACCAATGCTGTGTCTACTTGGAATCACCATGAGATAAATTTCATGCCATTTCCTCAGCTCCCAGTGCACAGAGGCCTGGAGATTTTGATGGGCTAGAGAGAGAACTTTCTCCGGAATGTTCTGCACTCTGTGCCTGGCTTCCCATGGGCCGATGCGCCTCCTGGCATGGGGGGGAGGGCCACGAAGCACCGGCCTCTCCGATCCTGTGGGATGGGCTGGGCTGCCACCTCTTAAGTGATGCTGGAGTCCCGAGCCCTGGTACCCATGAACGGCAAAGTGATCTTGTTTGGAAATCGGGTCTCTGCAATGATTAAAATGAGGTCATTAGGATCGGCACTGATTCAGCCTGGCTGTGTCCTCATGAAAAGGGGAACTCACACAGAGGGACGATCATGGGGAGACACAGGGAGTGGAGGCCATTGACAAGCCAAGAAGTGCCTGGAGCCCCTGGCAGCAAAGGAGAGGTGTGGCACGGGTTTCCTTCGGATGGAACCAACGCTGCCGGCACCTTCACTACGGACCTGGGGCCTCCGGAGCCATGAGAGGGTCCGTCCTGACTGTTAGGCTGCTCCGTTTGTGAGCCTTGTAATGACATCCTGAGCAAAGGACTGTACCCCATGGACCAGTCCTCCTGCTCCGACCCGTGGGGGCTGGCACTGACACTGCAGGTTGGAGCTGGCCTTTGGAGACAGGTGTCCCTGGGGACAGAGGACGCTATGCTAGCTTGTCCATGGAGAGAAATTCCTGTGCTCCTGGGTGCCTTGAGGCTGTAAGGTCTGTGTAATAAGAAGCTTCACACAGCTTCACCCTCTCCTTGAAAAACTCAGAGTTCTGTGGCGCAACTCTGAAGGAGGCAACTCTCTGTGTGTGTGAGGGTGTGTGTGTATGCATGTGTGTATGAAAGAGCATGTCTGTGAGCATGTGTGCATGTGTGAGCATGCGCGTGAGCATGTGTTCCCATGTGTGAGCGAACGTGTGTGCATGTGTGTGAGAGCATGTGTAGGTGAGAATGTGTGTGCATGTGTGTGAGAGAGCATGTGTGTATGTGAGCGTGTGTGCATGTGTGTGAGCATGTGCATGTGTGTGAGTGCATGTGTGTATGTGTGAGCATGCGTGTATGAGCATGCATGTGTGAGCGTGTGTGTTTGTAAGCATGTGTGTGAGCATGTGTGAATGCATGCATGTGTGTGTGTTTGAGCATATATGAGTCTGTGAGCATGTGTGTATGTGAACATGCATGCATGTATGTGTGAGCCTGTAGGTCTGAGAGCATGTGTGTGAGTGTCTGTTTGTGAGCATATGTGTGTGTCTGTGTTAGTATGTGTGAGTGTGTGTGTATTGAGCATGTGTGAGCCTGTGTGTATGTGAGCCTGTGAGCATGAGAGCATGTGTGTGAGTGGTGCATGTGAGCATGTGCACATGTATGCATGTATGAGAGCGTGTATGTGCATGTGTGTGTGTATGTGTGAGCATGTGTGTACAAGAGAGCCTTCCTAGAATACGTGACATCAACTTATGCGTTGAAGGCAGAAGAGGAAGGCGAAGTCTGGCCAGTGGGAGAGGGTGGGCCCCCGTGTCGAGGGTGCAGCAGGGGCAGCGGTGCACAGCCATGACCTGCTGCAGTTGTCCTGCTGCCAAAACAGACGGCTGGCTTACACCACGGGGATTTATCCTCTCACAGTTCCGGAGCTTGGAAGTCCAAGATCAAAGTGTCGGCGGGGTTGGTTTTCCCCAAGGCCTCTCTCTTGGCTCGTAAATGGTGTCTTCTGTGTCCTCACAGGGTCAACCCTCTTTGTGTGTCTGTGTCCTCCTCACTTCTTCTTACAGGGACACAGTCATATGGGATTAGGGCCCACCCTGGTGACCTCACTTCAACTTACTTACTCCTAAAGGCCCTATCTTTAATGCAGTCACATTCTGAGGCACTGGGGTTAGGACGCCTACGTATGAATTCTGGGGACACAATTGGGCTCATTGCACATGGGATGAGCTCCAGGGGAAGCCGGTGCAGCAGGGTCCTAGGTCTTGTGACCGCAAAGGCTTGTTTTCATTCAGACCTGAGGAGTCTGAGGCCCAAAGAGGACAGCAGACAAGCCTTCAGGTTACACCGACGCAGGTGTAACAGACCACACACAGGTGAAATAGGTCAGTCTATTACACTGACCCTACAGCCTCAGGGGCCCACGTGACCCAGGACATACCCACACCCTGCAGGCAGCAGAACCGTTGGTACCTGGCTAGGGCCACGTCAGCTGTGATGGGCTGGGGCGAGCTGCAGAAAGAGCGGGGCCTGTGGAGTGGATTCCTGGGGGAGCCCATCGTACGTCTAGCAAATGCAGACTTTTTGGGATTGCAACCACCTCTGCTGGGTGGGTGCTGGCTGTGGGTGGGTGGGTGGGAGGGTAAGACGCCGGCTGAGTCATCTGCATCCCTGAAATAGGCTGTGGAATGGGGAAGTCTGAGCTGTGCATGTCCGCACCACAGAACTCTGAGCTGATCAAGGAGAGCGTGAAGCTGTGTGGAGCAGCCTCCTCTCACACAGAGTCCCTCACACTCACCCCGGCCTCTGGCACTGCGAGGCTGCCCATTTGAGCAAATTCTTCTGTCACCTGCCCTTTAAATTCCTGGAGTCAGCCAGCACAGCGCCCCTTCTTTTTGAGCTAAGCACCCCACTCCTTCGGGCTCTCTGTGTCAGCCCCTTTGCCTCTCTGGTGGCCTCCTCTACACAGTCCTTAGTGTGCTCCGTTAGATGCCTGGTGGCAGGGGGTCGAAATCTACAAAAACCAGCATAAGCCAAAAGGATCCCAGTTGGTTCTTGTGACTGGCAAATCAAGTGGCTTCAGGTATGACTGGATCTAGGTGCTCAGGTGATGCCATCAGGCTTTGTTTTCTGCCTTGGCTCTGATATCCTCTGAATGTTCTCTGATTTCTCTTGCCAGTTCACCTGGGCATCTGTCATGTGGCCAGAGAAGATATTGCGCTCGAGGCTTATGCTGTTCTCTGGCCCTAGTGGAAAGGACACTTGTCTGTGCCACCACTCACAGAGCAATCCCAAGGAGGACTCTGATTTGCCCTGCTTGGGTCACATGACCGCCCTGGGCCAATCACTGTGCCTGTGGGAAGAAGAAAAGGAAGTATGGCTGGCTGAACCTGTCTCTGCCCACCTCGAGACAGAACGTACCCAACTGAGGGTCTGTTCTCCAAGGTCTCTGGAACCGGCAGAGCTGGCCTTCAAGGTCAAATCCTTATCCGCCTTGTGTGGCCTCCTGGATTGGCCTCCAATCAGGCCCTGGGAAGGGCAGCAGCTTGGAGATGTGGTCCCTGCTTTCAGTGCTTTACACCTGGCTGGGGAGACAAAGCAATGACGCAGGAAACGAAGGGTTAAAAGTTCAGCCACAAGAAAAAAGCTTAAACGAGGTGCCAATCTGCTCCCCTCATGGGCTGCGGAGGGAGGGCTGGCCCAGGAAGGGGACCCAGGTGGCAAAATGGAGGCTCCCTGGCTGTCCTACTGTCACCCCAGTGGCTGGCCTACGCGTGGCCATGGGACACAGTGCAGGGGCCATGGGGGAAGCTTGGGAGAAAGGTACCTCTGGACACTTTCCCATGGATGCCAGCACTTCATTCATGGAAGTGTTTCCCATTTTCGTATTCAGCAGGCACTTACTGTGTGTGTAGAACTGGGCTGGACTGGTGGTTCTCACCTGGCTGCACAGAAGACTCACTGGGGGCAGTCTTATTAGAAGAGACGAAGGCCACCCACTGTCATTCTGGCAGAATCCATCTGGGTTTGTTTAAAGCTTCCAGGCGATTCTGAAATGCAGCTGCTTTGAGTAAGGACTGAGCCAGACAGACACTGGGTGGGAGGGTCTTAGACCAGGACCCGAGAGAAGGGAGTGTGCAGCCTGGCACGGTGAGCACTCAGAGGGACGCCCTCACTGCCCCGGGGAGCTGCCAAAGCCGCTGGGCTCAGGCCCTGGTGTTGAAATCTCATCGTCTGCACCGGGGTTGCTGTGGGCACCAGAGGGTCAGGAAGTAACACGAGTGACCCGCTGCGCCCCGTGGGCCCTCGGAGGAGACTGGACTCCTCGGGCCCTCTGCATGCAGCACAGTCCAGCTCAATAGGAAGAGAGGGGAGTTCATTCAGCCACACAGAGTGCCGTCCCCGCTCTAGAGAGTTCCGACCGTGGAGCAGAACAGAATTCAGGGAGCAGGAGATTGCATTCATCTGTAGTTGCTAGAACGTGATTCAAAGCAAAAATGGGCTTGAATAGGTCTATAAAAAAGAACGCCGAAGTCCCCTTAGACAGACGAAAACATTTGGATGATTTCGGTACAAGTGAATCTGGAACATAAGGGCTACATTTTTCTTAGAATACTAGAGAATCCAAGATGGTGCAAACAACGTGACTGCAAAGAACACGACAGCTCTCGGAGGCTTTTTCGAGGGGAAAGATGGAGCTGAGTAAAGCTCCCAGGGAACGGGTCTCCTTCTGTTTTCCTTCTGAGAAAGGATGTCCCTTTTCTTTGCTTCTCTTCACAGATGTACACAACGCCCTCCTTCAAGGGCTGCCCCAGCCCCTCTGCCTGGGAAGTCCCTGCCCTCTCTGGCCTTTTCCCCTTGGCTTGTCTGTGCCAGTTCTGGTTGTCCATTGAGTCCCATTCCTGAACTCTGTTCACCATCGGATTCTGGGTGGGGGATACTCCATGTGGGTGGTGTGGATGGAAGGGTGGGAGGGATACATTAGTGTGGACATGAGGTTATTTGGGGAGGGTTGGGCAGTCAAGGTCTGCTTTCCCCTGAGGTCCTTCTCTGGCTTGGAGACTTGCATTCTCCCTGTGTCCCCATGTCTTCACCCCGCTGTGCGTATCTGTGGCCTCATCTCTTTTCTTATAAGGATGCTACTCAGATTGGATTAGGACCCACCTATCTGACCTCATTTTACCTTAATCACCCCTGCGAAGACCTCATGTCCAACTGCAGTCACACTCTGAGGTCCTGGGGCGGTTAGGACTTCAACATAGTAATTTTGGGGGAGCATGACTCAACCCTAACATTCCCCACCAGCAGGATCCTCCCATCAGTTTGATTTGCTAGGGTGCCTGGGATGGTGGCCAAGGTTTCTTCTAGTTCTGAAATCCTAAGAGCCTGTTTCAATCTCGTGACAGTGATATCAGTGAATCAGAAATAAGCCTCAAGAGGAAATAAAATCTGATCTCACTGTTTCAGGAGGAGATGGTGGGATTCATAAGTGAATTATATCCACATCTATCGGAACAAGAGATGGTACACAAACAGGACACAGCAAGGGCTGATGGCATCTTTCCATTCACCATTCTGTGAGATGCTTATGGCTGCCATAACAAGATGCCACAGACTGGTTGGCCTAAAGAATGGGAATTTAGGCCAGGCGCGGTGGCTCACACCTGTAATGCCAGCACTTTGGGAGGCCGAGGCGGGTGGATCACAAGGTCAAGAGATCAAGACCATCCTGGCCAACATGGTGAAACCTCGTCTCTATTAAAAATACAAAAAAAATTAGCTGGGCACAGTGGCACGTGCCTGTAATCCCAGCTACTCAGGAGGCTGAGGCAGGAGAATTGCTTGAACCCAGGAGGCGGAGGTTGCAGTGAGCTGAGGTCGCACCATTGCACTCCAGCCTGGCGCCTGGTGACAGAGTGAGACTCCATCTCAAAAAAAAAGGAGAATGGGAATTTATTGTCTCACAGTCCTGGAGGCTGGAAGTTCCAATTCAAGGTGGCAGCGTTGGTTGCTGGTGAGGGCTCTCTCCCTGGCTTGCAGATGGCAGCCTTCCTGCTGTGTCCTCATGTGGCCGCCAGTAGAAGAAGATGAAGAGAGAGAGAGGGAGCTCTCTGGTGTCTCTTCTCATTAAGACAACAATCTTATTGGATCTGGGCCCCACCCTGCTGACCTCATTTAACCCTAGTCACTTCCTTAGAGGCCCCATCTCCAAATACAGCCACCCTGTCAGGCTTTAACGTATGAATCCTGGAGGGGCACAGACATTCAGTCGGTAAGGCACCTTTCTTCATTTTCTCTTCCCCTTTCCTGACTGTAAACTTTACACCATCAAAATGGGCATTTATAGATAGCTAACCACAGTTCAGGCTTTATAAATTGAAAGACTGTGTCTTAATCTTGTCTTATAAGGATACCAGCTATATTGGATTAGGGTCATTTTCTCTTCTCTTTCCCAACCGTACTTTTAACTTGACACCATCAGAATTGTAGATAGTGGGATAACCACAGTTTAGGCTTCATAACTAGAAACTGTGTTTTAATCTCCTCTTCTTGTAAGGACATCGGTTTTACCAGATTAGGGACTACCCTGAAGATTTCAATTAGTCTTGCTTTTTGGTTTTTCTTATGATGCTTTTTTTTCCCCCCCATGTGGGCGATTTTTTTTTTCATGTAGTTGAAACTTTTTATCCCTTTGAAATGTTTAGTCATAATTTAAAGGCCTTCCCCATTGTCTGGCTGTAAAAGAATTATTTCATGTTTCCTTGTAGCACTTTTATAAGTTTTTTTCTCTTCTCATTGAACCTTTGATTGATGTGGCATTCATCTGAGCTATGCGACAAGGTCCCTGGTTGTCCCAACACCGTTTGTGGCCATCTCTTTCCCATTGGTTAAGATGCACTCTTTTCCATTTACTGAAGTCTCATGTGTATTCCAAGTCTATCTGGACTTTCTATACCTTGTCAGTGGTCTATTTATTTCTGATACCACACTGTTTTAATGATTGATGCTTCATAATATGTTTAAAAATCTTCCAAGATTATCACAGTTTTTCCTCCTCTTCTTTTTCAGGGTTTCCTGGCTATCTTATTTATTTTTCCACATGAATTTTAGCATTGCTTTGTCTAGTTAGAGTAAAAGAAGCTGTATTTTCAGTGGGATCAAGTTAACTTTGTAAATTAATGTAATGGGAATTGGATTGTCTTTCTATTGTTTATCTTCTTTTGTGTTCTTCAATAGTTCCTAAGAGTTTTAAATAATATAGATCTTTAAAATTCTTTTTATGCTTATTCCTAGTACTTTATCTTCTAAAAAAAAGTAACTGAGAAGCAGGTTCTGGATTGTGTGTGGCGTGTGTGTACATGTGTGTGTATACACGTGTGTGTGTACGTGTGTGTACACGTGTGTGTGTGAAAGCTACTGTTTGTTTTTTTAACACAACCCGCTCCCTTTGATTGTGATGCATTTGATTGCTTATAATAGCCTTTCAATGTATTTTGGGGGTTTTCCAGGAATACAAGGATGTCACTTGGAAATGCTAAGGCTTTTTCTTCGTTTCCATTTTTATACTTTGAACTTATTTGCCTTTTCTGGTTGTAGTTGCTGGTAATTCTGGAACAGTTAAATAGCAGTGCTGATAATGCTTGTGCTGTCTTACTGACAATACTTTTCATGTTTCTTGTGTTAAGAGGAAGCTGGCTGAGATGGAAATATTTTGTAAGATTAAAGGTATTTTTATCTCTTCTTTTTTATTGAGTGTTGAACCAGGAATTTTTCAAATGTTTTTTAACTATGGAAAGAATCATTCGATTACCTCCTCTCAAGTCAATTAATACAATCAATTCTATTAACATATTTCCCAGTGTAAATGTAGTCTTTTTGTCTGCTTCTGAATTTTATTTGTTTATATTTTACTTTGGATTTTCCCCTGGATATTTATAAGAAATGTTAGCCAAAGCTTCCATCAAGTTTTGGTATCAATGTTATGTTTGCTTTATAAAAATAACTTAAAAGTTTTCTTCCTTGTATGCTCAAGTTTTTTTTAAATGACATTTTGGTTTTATTAAATAAGAAGTATAACATGGCATAGTAGGCAGAATACTGGAATGAGCTCAGAAAACTCAGGTCTTGGTAATAATTCTGCCAATAACTAGCTATACAAACTTTTGTCAGATAAACTAACCTCTGTAGGTCTCAGCTCATAGTTTTTTATCACTTATTTCTGTAAAATAAGTTGACTAAAGCCTTGGCCCTCCACCTCCTGACAGGCCCTGGTGTGTGATGTTCCCCTCTCTGTGTCCATGTGTTCTCATCGTTCAACGCCCACTTATGAGTGAGAACATGTGGTGTTTGGTTTTCTGTTCTTATGTCAGTTTGCTGAGAATGATGATTTCCAACTTTATCTATGTCCCTGCAAAGGACATGAACTCATCCTTTTTTATGGCTGCATAGTATTCCATGGTGTATATGTGCCACATTTTCTCTATCCAGTGTATCATTGATGGGCATTTGGGTTGGTTCCAAGACTTTGCTCTTGTGAACAGTGCCACAATGAACATATGTGTGCATGTGTCTTTATAATAGAATGATTTCTAATTCTTTGGGTACATGCTCAAGTTTTAAACAGCATTGGGAGGAAAGGTTTAGGAACTGTTCCCTGTGAACCTTCTGGGCTTGGTTCCTTTTTGGGGGTGAGGGTTCTAAAATTTGCTGTTAAAAACAATGCCATGTGAACGTCCTTCCTGTCTATACTTGCACACTTACGCAAGTTTTTCGGTTAATCCATAGATGCATAGTTGCTATCAAAGATCGTCCACAATTTAAAATGTGGTCAGTGGATCCTTACTTGTCCCCACATGGAGGCTGACTCAATTTATGCTCCCACTGACAGTGACATTGGGGATTTTCAACCTTTTTTATCTTTACCAAATCCGAGAGCCAAAGCAAAAACACAACCCCGAATTCTTATACTACTGGTTTAAAAAATGCACGGTTTTCATTTTTATTTTTTTATTTTTTGAGACAGGGTTTCACTCTTGTTGCCCAGGCTGGAGTGCAACGGTGTGATCTCGGCTCACCGCAACCTCCACCTCCTGGGTTCAAGCAATTCTCCTGCCTCAGCCTCCCAAGCAGCTGGGACTACAGGCATGTGCCACCGCACTTGGCTAATTTTGTATTTTTAGTAGAGACAGGATTTCTCCATGTTGCTCAGTCTGGTCACAAACTCCCAACCTCCAGTGATCCACTCATCTCAGCCTCCCAAAGTGCTGGGATTGCAGGCGTAAGCCACCGCTCCAGGCCAAATGTACAGTTTTTAATCCAATAATGGGGTTGGGCACTGTTTTCTATTTTTACTGGTAACTGTATTTCCTTCTCTTCGAAGTGCCTGCTCATGCCTTTCCTGTAGTTTTCCAAGAGGCTTCTCTCCTTTTCTTCATTGCTTTTCAAGAACTTTTTATATAGTAGGATCCACAACCATTCTACTGCGTACAAAATCCTGTGCCAGCCGTGAGCTGTCTTGGTGGATGGAATCTATTATAAAAATTATGTAGCTGCTCCATGGTATCTAAGTTCACTCTACTGGGCCGAGGCCAAACTGCGGGTGATTCAGCCTTTCGTCATGCGGAGAACTTCAGCTCGTCAATCGAAGATCCAGAACCGACTTGAGGAACTTGACAACTCTTCTGTGTCCAGTTCCAACAAGCTCTTTATGGGACTGGAAAAAAGTGCCCACGGCTGGAGAACTCCCATGGATGGGGAGCATCCCGCACATGCACGGAACTCCGCTCATCAAAATTTCTTTCCTGAACAGGATGGCAGGAAGCGTAGCCTGTCCCTGGTTAGTTATTTCAGGGAACAGAAGGGAAAGGAGCTATTTGCAATTTTTAAGAATCAAACTTCGGCCAACAGGTTTTCTGTTGAATTGTGTTTCTTGGTGCTTTATCGATTTCTGGCGGAAAAGAAAAACGTGTGACGGAGATGCAAAGGGAGTTTCCGGAGGCCACGAACGGCAGGGTGGCAGCACCCAGCGCTAACCAAAGCGGGGGTGGGGTGGGGAGGGTGCATGCTGCACATACATCGTTAGCTGTTACTTTGCAAACAGCTTTAAAAATCAAGCCAGTCATCAGGCCAGCGGTTTCAGATCCGTCTTTTTGGAAGGCGTGTCTCCTAGCCCAGACCCAGCCCTTGCCCATGTGTCCTGGCAGGACGGAGAGTGAGGATGAGTCAAGGATGAATGAAACATCAGATAAAACAAGGTGGGAGAATGCGGCTCCGCTGTCCTGAGCAAAGGCGTTCCTCAGACCTGTGTCAGGCACTCTTTTTGACTTTGGGCCAGCAAAGGTGTTCAGAATAACAATGCAATCATGGCCACAACAAAAACACATGCTCATTCTCTGTCATAGGCTCTACTGGGAGGTATGTCACAAACACGTGCCCACTGGGCCTGAAGAATGAGGCAGGTGCTATTAACTTGTAAATGAGGAAAATAGACTTGGGGAGCTGAAGTAAGTCGACCAAGGGTGTGTGTCTGGGGAGTCTGAGCCCTGTGCTCTGCACCACGCTGCCTCCCCAAGACAACGGGTGCGTGAGTACGTCCTTGGAAGCTCAGTGTGATGATGCTGATGAAGGCATGAAGCCATGGCTAGAGTACCACGTGGCACCTGCTGTACGGGGAAACAGATGCTGAGGGGATCCAGAAGACTGGGTTATCAGCGAGGGCTTCCTCAGACACAGGGGCAGGTGCCCAGGGATGTGTTGGGTTTTAGCAGGAAGACAGGGAGAAGGCTAGGAGGGAGGATGGTCTCCCGTTGGATTGTCCAGCCATCTGGAAGCAGCAGAGCCTGTTAAAAGTTGAGTGACAGCCAGGGACAGTGGGGAGGGCTGGGATTAAAATGGCTATAACTAGGCTGGGTGCAGCGGCTCATGCCTGTAATCCCAGCACTTTGGGAGGCGGAGCCGTGTGGATCACCTGAGGTCAGGAGTTTGAGACCAGCCCAGCCTACATGGCAAAAACCCATTTCTACTAAAAAAAAATACAAAAATTAGCCGGGTGCAATAATGCACACCTGTAGTCCGACCTACCCTGGAGACTGAGGCAGGAGAATCACTTGAACCCAGGAGGCAAAGGTTGTGGTGAGCTGAGATCACACCATTGTACTCTAGCCTGGGGGACAGAGTGAGACTCTGTCTCAAAGAAGAAATAAAATAAAATTGCTGTAACGTTTCCTCAGAGAAGAGTTAGAAGAGCTGCAGGGGCCAGTGGGTCACCCCAGAGGGTCTCTTAGGGCTCCCCTTAGGAGGCTGGCCTCAGTGCCCCAGCAGTGGGAAACACTGCAGTTTCTTAAGCAGAGACTGGCGTGGGCGGATTCACGGTTGTTAGTTGTTGTTTTGAGACAAGTCTCGCTCTGTCATCCAGGCTGGAGTGCAGTGGTGCAATCTCGGCTCACTGCAACCTCTGCCTCCCAGGATCAAGCGATTCTCCTGCCTCAGCCCCTCGAGTAGCTGGGATTACAGGTGCCTGCCACCACACCCGGCTACTTTTTGTATTTTTAGTAGAAATGGGGTTTCACCGTGTTGGGCAGGATGGTCTCAATCTCTTGACCTCATGATCAGCCCGTCTCGGCCTCCCAAAGTGCTGAGATTACAAGCGTGAGCCACCGTGCTCGGCCCTGATTCACAGTTTTAAGAGCTCATTGTGACAGCAGCCAGGAGGGAAGACTGAGAGCCACCTTATGTCCTCCACAGCTCACCATATGGGTTCTGTTTGGAAAAGCCTAGGCCAGGTACAGTCATTCATTGACCGTCATCCCATCGCGATGCTGAGTGTGTGACACCTGCAGGCAGCGTTGCTGCAATGGATGTCGATGGGCAGGTTGAACATGGAGACCCGGGCCTGGTGTTCAGATAGAACAAATGCAGAACTCGGGGCCAGGAGTCCTGCTTCTCTTAACAGAGAACATGGCCCAGTCTCCTCTATGCCAGACTCATCTAATGGCATTGAGCTTTTGATAGGTGAACATTATTTTTAGGTCTAAAAGCGGATGTCACAATTATTCAGAGTATTTGCTAGTATGTCCCCCTGACTTGTAAGAAAACTTTTTTCATTGTGAGGATGAGAGACTAAATTCTGTTTTATGTGTCTGGAGGAAGCCATCTGCCTTTGGCTTTTGTTAAGGGCTTCTTTCTGCCTCCTCTGCTTTCAGCATTTCATGTTTATGAGCATATGTTAAAATTTCAAGATGACGCCAAAGAACCAAACTTGGTTATTATTATTATTGATTCAGGGTCTTGCTTTGTTGCCAGGCTGAAGTGCGGTGGTGCCATCATAGCTTACTGCAGCCTCAGACTTCTGGGTTCAAGCAGATCCTCCCACCTCAGCCTCTTGAGTGGCTGGAACTATAGGTGCATGCCACTGCGCTTGGCTGACTTTTTGCGGAGATGGGGTCTTGCTATGTGGCCCAGGTTGGCCTTGAACTTCTTGTGGCTTTAAGCAATCCTCCCTCCTCAGCTTCCCAAAGCGTTGCAATCATAGGCATGAGCCACCGTGCCTAGCCAAAGAACAAAACTTTAAACGGGACACGGTGACATGGGTTGGTGGGATATGAGGTGGCTAACTGGTACAGACCAGCAACCACAGATAATTCTCCGAGTTTCAATGAAATGTCCCCACAGACACTGAACCGTAAGTATACGACAGCATCAGAGATAGCTTCATGTCAACATCAGAGACGAATGGAAAAAAGTTTAACTCCACCGAGAGCAGTGCACTAGGTACGATCTGCCAAAGAAACTGGGAATTAGACTGAGAATTGAGCAGTTCATTCCTCCCCTGTTTGGGAGCTAAGGAAGGAAACCCACCAAGTGGAAATATTTGCCCAATCATTTAAATGCCTAGTGCCTTTATGGATCTTGCCTTGTTTAGGGATTTTAAAATAAACAAGCAGATCAGTAAAGCAAGCAACCAACCAATAAACATCCAGAAAAGAAGTCACCGGCCGGGCGCGATAGCTCAAGCCTGTAATCCCAGCACTTTGGGAGGCTGAGACAGGTGGATCACGAGGTCAAGAGATTGAGACCATCCTGGTCAACATGGTGAAACCCCGTCTCTACTAAAAATACAAAAAATTAGCTGGGCACGGTGGCGCGTGCCTGTAATCCCAGCTACTCAGGAGGCCAAGGCAGGAGAATTGCCTGAACCCAGGAGGCGGAGGTTGCGGTGAGCCAAGATTGTGCCATTGCACTACAGCCTGGGTAACAAGAGCAAAACTCCGTCTCAAAAAAAAAAAAAAGAAGTCACCAATAAGGGGTAAAGTGGGAGAAACAGAGCAGCATCTAAAAGATGAGGAACACAGTCTGAAAGTGTTCTGTTGCCGAATGCCCCCAACCCAGATAAAGATCAGGAGACTCATTTGGTTAAATCCTATGAAATTGTCATTTTCATAAGTCTAAAACAGCTCAATATAGACAATTTCATAGGGTTCAACTTAATGTATAATCAACATAAGATATAGTTTGGCTCCGTGTCTCCACCCAAATCTCATCTCAAATTATAATTCCTACATGTCAAGGGAGGGACCTGGTGGGAGGTGATTGGATCATGGGGGTGGTTCCTCATGTGGTTCTGGTGGTAGTGAGTGGGCGTCTCATGAGATCTGATGGTTTAAAAGTGTGTGGCGGCTCCCCCCTTGCACATTCTTTTTCCTGCTGCCATGTAAGACATGCCTTGCCTTTACCTTTTGAAATGATTGTAAGTTTCCTGAGGCCTCCCAGCCACGCATGACTGTGAGTCAATTAAACCTCTTTTCTTTGTAAATTACCCAGTCTCAGGTAGTTCTTTAATAGCAGTGTGAAAACAGGCTAAACCAACATATCAAAGACAGAAAACAAAATTAAAAAAAAGAAATGCACACATGCACACACACACACAAAGAATAAAGAGACAAAAATAGCACTGAATATCTTGGTTATAATAATAAATGTAAATGACATATATTATTTTATTAAGATGACTCTACAATTATGTGTCATTTCCAGGTGATACCCCTAAAACATAGTTGCTCAAAAGGTTAAAAAAAATGTGTAGGTAAATACATAGTAAGTAAATGCAAATATAAAGAAAAAAGGGGCCAAGCATGGTGACTCCAGGCCTGTAATCTCAGTACTTCGGGAGGTCGAGTCAGGTGCAGCACTTGAGGCCAGGAGTTTGAGACCAGCACAAGCCCAAACATGGCAAAACCCTGTCTCTACTAAAAGTACAAAAGATTAACTGGGCATGGTAGCATGTGCCTATAGTCCCAGCTGCTTGGGAGACTGAGGCATGAGAATTGCTTGAACCTAGAAGGCAGAGCTTGCAGTGAGCCAAGAATATCACTCTACTCCAGCCTGGGTGACAGAGTAAGACTCTGTCTGAAAAAAAAAAAAAAGAAAGAAAGAAAGAAAAGAAAAAGATAAAAGGAATGGTCACAATATGACTGTGTCTCAAAAAAACCCCAAAAAACAAAGGGTTACACTATTGATATTGGCCCAAGTAAAATTCAATAGCAAAAGCAGAAGCAGAACAAAGAAGGTAATTTTATTTTTATTTTTACTTTTTTTTTTTTGAGACAGGTTTTGTTTCATTGCCCAAGCTAGACTTGAACTTCTGGGCTCAAGTGATCCTCCTACCTCAGTCTCTCCAGTAGCTAGAACTACAGATGCATAATACTGGCTATGTTTATAGATGATACAATTCAAAATAAAGATACACTGACTTGAGTTTCTTGGTGACAGATAATTATGCCCTAAAATATGTAATGCAAACATGGTTAGAAATATAGGGAGAAAGCTAGGCTCAGCGGCTCACGCCTGTAATCTCAGCACTTTGAGAGGCTGAGGTGGGTGGATCACAAGGTCAGGAGTTCAAGACCAGCCTGGCCAAGATGGTGAAACCTCATCTTTACTAAAAATACAAATATTAGCCAGGCACAGTGGCAGGCGCCTGTAATCCCAGCTACTTGGGAGGCTGAGGCAGGAGAATAGCTTAAACCCTGGAGGCAGAGGTTACAGTGAGCCAACATCGTGCCACTGCACTCTAGCCTGGACAACAGAGGGAGACTCAGTCTCAGAAAAAAAAAAGGTAGGGAGAGAAATGGACAGAAATCCACATCAAGGCCAAAAATCTTCTTTTCATCATTTGATTTTCAAAAAGACTTTGAAAGGCAAAACCTTTCCTTAGCCTGACACCATCTAGGCAAGGAAACTGGAGTTGAGCTGCAGGAGGTTATTTATAGTCTCATCTTACTCAGCGTGGGTATTTGTGTATTTCACTGAGAAAACAACACTGGATTTGATGATGGGGTCCTGCCTCTGATGGGTCTGGGGCTTTACATAGAATACCCAATATTACTTTTCTAAAAACTAGAACACTTTGGGTCTTGACAGCCTACTCCAGTGGATTTGGGTAAGAGCTGGTGGACCTGTGCTAAAGATACCTTGAGCATACTTTTCTTAGTCTTTGGCCTATAAAATAGGCAAAAAATAGAGCACAGCACATAATCATAACTATAATAGGTAAAATTATAATTAATAAACACATGTGTGTGTAAATCTTGCACCTTGCCAGTTGAGAATGCACTTTTTCTGACTCTTACTGTAACAGTTTTATGTTTACATAAATCACACTCTATGATTACAAAGCAATAAAATGAGAAATTTATAACCCAACCACATGGTTTTAAAAAACACTCTTCTAAATTAGGTCAAAGCAGAAGTAAAAGCTGAAATTACAGACATCCAAATTTATGGGATGTGGCCGAGGCTGCATTTAGAGACATATTAAACACGTTCATCATTAAGAAATAAAAAAGGAGGACAGCTAAGAACAGGAACAGGGACTCTGCCGCCGAGACGGAGAATTCACACAATCGCGGACAAGCCGTGAAGGCCCATGGCTGATAAATGGCTGCATGTTTACTGGGTGCCTATTACGTGGATACTGTTTCTACCAGAAAAATATAAGTGGCAAAATTACTGAATTAAGGAGACATTTGATTACCAAAAAAAGAGACATTTGATAAAATTCAATATTTATTTCTGATTTGGAAAGAAAAGGAAATTCTTAGTAAATGAAGGCCAGCAGGATATTTCCTTGCCACAATGAAAAAAATCCATTTGAAACCAGCAACCACCTTTCCACTCAGTGACCAGCCACTAAACGCATTTCCACTAGAGTCAGGGACAGGGCAGAAGGTCATATTGTTACTGATTGAAAACCTGAAAAGACAAATACCCATAGGAGAAATGGAAAAGTTCTCAAAGAATTGTCCTCCCAAAAGGCTGAATTCCATCAAGCCCTCAAGTTGTCAGTCATCCCTGTATGGTGTAGACCACTCTTACCGAAAGACAGGGTGACGAGTTTCCCTATCCACACCGCTGAAAACTGCAGACATACCTAATGCGTAAACATAGATTCACAAATTCACAAAGTAAGATTCAGATAAAACAACACAAACTAATTCCAACAGAATATTGTAAGGCATACAGCATCCACAGTCAGGTTTTATACAGAGAGGAAGCAGGAGTCAGTATTAGACAATCCACTAATAATTCCTCTCATTAATGGGTCAAAAGGAGAAAAAAATCCCTACGGTCATTTCAATAATTTCCAAAGAGACATCTGATAAAATTCAACATTTATTTCTGATTTGGAAAGAAAAGGAAATTCTTAGTAAATGAAGGCCAGCAGGGTATTTCCTTGCCACAATGAAAAAAATCCATTTGAAACCAGCAACCACCCTTGCACTCAGTGACCAGCCACTAAACACATTTCCACTAGAGTCAGGGACAGGGCAGAAGGTCCTACTGTTACTGCTACAAGTTCCTATAGAGGTGCAGTTTTGGTAAGGAAGAGACAAAATGTAATTATTTTATCTGTGTGTAAGTCCTAGAGCATTCATGAACAGCTTACCACGTTGTAATGTAGGAGAATTCAGAAGGTGGCTGGTTAGAAAGTAATTACACAAAAATCAATAGCTGTCTTATATGCCAACCAGAGCCACGTAGGAAATGTAATACAAAATAAAGACATTCACAATAGCAACCCAAATTATAAAATCCCTAGTAGTAAATTAATCCAATGGGTAATTTAAAGTATCCATTTGACCGGGTTAAGGGATACCCAGGTAGCAGTAAAGCATTATTCCTGGGTGTGTCTGTGAAGGTGCTTCTGGAAGACACTGGCATTGGAATCAGTGGACTGTGTAAGGAAGATCCACCCTCACTCATGTGAGTGGGCGCCAGCCAATACACTGAGGGCCTGGGTAGAATGAAAAGACAGAGGATGGGAGGCCAAGGCAGGTGGATCATGAATTCAAGAGATCGAGACCATCCTGGTCAACATGGTGAAACCCCGTCTCTACTAAAAATACAAAAAATTAGCCGGGCATGGTGGCGCGTGCCTATAATCCCAGCTACTCGGGAGGCTGAGGCAGGAGAATTACCTGAACCCAGGAGGCGGAGGTTGCGGTGAGCCGAGATCGCGCCATTGCACTGCAGCCTGGGTAACAAGAGCAAAACTCCGTCTCAAAAAAAAAAAAAAAAAAGACAGAGGAAAGGTGAATTCCCTTTTTCTCTTGGAACCGGGACACACTTCTCCTGCTCCTCCCTCAGACATCGGAGCTCCTGCCGTTAACACACTTGGACCTTCACACGCAAGATTTACACCTGTGTCCCCTGCCCCTCCCCACCCAGGTTCTCAGGGTTTTGGGCTTGGACTAAGAGTTTCTTGGTGGCGTAAGACAACAAAAAATTACTCTCTAACGGATCTGGAGACTGGAAGTTCGAACTCAGGTGTCCATTGGCTCTTTCTGAAGGTTCTCGGGGAGGACCCCTCCTGCCTCTTCCAGCTTCTGGGGGCTCCTGGCATTCCTTGACTGTGGCCGAATTGCTCCAGTCTCTGCCTCATCTTCACATGGCCTTCTCCTCTGTGTCTCTTTCTGATAAGGGCACCGGTAATTGGATTAGAGCCGACCTTACTCCAGCACAGCCTCATCTTAATTTAACTAATTACATATGCAAAGGGTCTGCTTCCAAACAAGTTCCCATTCATGGGCAGCAGGTCAGAACGTAACATATCTTCCTGGCAGGGGACACAGTCAACCTGCAGCACCCTGTAAGCAGCAGATCACTTATTTGCACCGTGTAAGCAGCAGATCACTTATTTGCACCGTGTAAGCAGCAGATCACTTATTTGCACCCTGTAAGCAGCAGATCACTTATTTGCACCCTGTAAGCAGCAGATCACTTATTTGCACCGTGTAAGCAGCAGATCACTTATTTGCACCCTGTAAGCAGCAGATCACTTATTTGCACCCTGTAAGCAGCAGATCACTTATTTGCACCCTGTAAGCGGCAGATCACTTATTTGCACCCTGTAAGCAGGAGATCACTTATTTGCACCATGTAAGCAGCAGATCACTTATTTGTACCCTGTAAGCAGCAGATCACTTATTTGCACCCTGTAAGCAGCAGATCACTGATTTTCACCCCGTAAGCAGCAGATCACTTATTTGCATTGTGTAAGCAGCAGATCACTTATTTTCACCCCGTAAGCGGCAGATCACTGATTTTCACCCCGTAAGAGGCAGATCACTGATTTTCACCCCGTAAGCGGCAGATCACTGATTTTCACCCCGTAAGCGGCAGATCACTGATTTTCACCCCGTAAGCGGCAGATCACTTATTTGCACCCCGTAAGCGGCAGATCACTTATTTGCACCCCGTAAGCGGCAGATCACTTATTTGCACCCCGTAAGCGGCAGATCACTTATTTGCACCCCGTAAGCGGCAGATCACTTATTTGCACCCCGTAAGCGGCAGATCACTTATTTGCACCATGTAAGCGGCAGATCACTGATTTGCACCCCGTAAGCGGAAGATCACTTATTTGCACCCCGTAAGCGGAAGATCACTTATTTGCACCCCGTAAGCGGAAGATCACTTATTTGCACCCTGTAAGCGGAAGATCACTTATTTGCACCCCGTAAGCGGAAGATCACTTATTTGCACCCCGTAAGCACTTATTTGCACCCCGTAAGCAGCAGATCACTTATTTGCTTCTTTTTTTCCACCCCTGGTAAGTTTGGTTGTATTGCACGGACAGAGCGTAGGCTGTGTCTGAAGCCACGGCATTTCTTCAGAGGGCCTTAAATGAGAGAAATGGTCTCATAAAATCTCCTGTAACCTGAGATTTTATGACTCTGTGAAGAGGAACACTCATGGCTTCTGTGAGCAATTTAAGAGAGAAATGGACCCCGTGTCCTTCACGTCATGGGGTAGGAACCCCAGAGAGGCTGCCTGGGGCCAGATCTAGCTGAAGAACCCTACGCCCGAGAGGTCCTGAAGTCAGTATGGCCGTCCTGCCGGGGTTCAGGCAATGCCTAGGGCACATGTAATCAGTACCACACTTGTGGCAGCACGTGGCTCGAGGAAAACTGGGCCTGAATCATCTAAGTCTGGTCAGAGTCACTTCAAGAGGTGACCAGTGGCCATTCTACAGAAAACCCACGAAAGACCCATTAGGGACAGGTGTCAAGTTAAAATCCAAGGTAAGAAGTGGGATCAAAGATGCTTTCATGGGGCATCTCATACCGACAGGGCACCTGCATGGTTAGGAGAGGTTTTAGCTTCATCACTAGAAAGCCATTGTTGGCCGGGTGCGGTGGCTCAAGCCTGTAATCGCAGCACTTTGGGAGGCCGAGACAGGTGGATCACGAGGTCAAGAGATCGAGACCATCCTGGTCAACATGGTGAAACCCCGTCTCTACTAAAAATACAAAAATTAGCTGGGCATGGTGGCGCGTGCCTGTAATCCCAGCTACTCAGGAGGCTGAGGCAGGAGAATTGCCTGAACCCAGGAGGCGGAGGTTGCGGTGAGCCGAGATCGTGCCATTGCACTCCAGCCTGGGTAACAAGAGCAAAACTCCGTCTCAAAAAAAAAAAAAAAAAAAAAAAGCTTATGTCCACACAGAAACCTGCACGCAGATGTTGATGGTGGCTTACGCACGACTGCCCACACGCAGAGGCAGCGCAGATGTATTCCGGAAGGAGACGAGACACGCAGACAACGGGACGCTACACATGATGAAAAGCAATGAGCTGTCAAGCCGCGGAAGACGTGGCAGAGCTGTAAATGCGTCTTTCCAGGGTAAAGAGCCCAACCTGAAAACGCTGCAGACTGATTCCACCTCTGTAGCTCCAGCAAAACAAAACTACGGAGACAGGAAGATGAGGGGTGGTTGCCGGGGGCTCAGGAGAGGAAGGGTTGAATAGGTGGACGGCAGGGGACTCGGAGGACACAAATCCTTACTTCCAATCCACACTTGTCTGAACCAGCAGATGAAGAACCCGCGGACACAGAGGGATGACTGTATTGCATATGACACAGTCAAGATGGATACACGTCATTGTACCGTTGTCAAAACTCACAGAATGGGCCGGGTGTGGTGGTTCACACCTATAATCCCAGCAATTTGGGAGGCTGAGGCGGGTGGATCAGCTGAGGTCAGGAGTTCGAGACTAGCCTTACCAACATGGTGAAACCCCGTCTCTACTAAAAATACAAAAATTAGCTGAGCGTGGTGGTGGGCTCCTGTAATCCCAGCTACTTGGGAGGCTGAGGCAGGAGAATCACTTGAACCCTGGAGGCAGAGTTTACAGTGAGCTGAGATCGTGCCACTGCACTCCAGCCTGGGAGACATAGCAAGTCTCTGAACACACAAACATAAACACAGAACGCACGACACCAGGAGTGAGCCCTATTGTAAACCCCAGACTTTGGCAAATAATAGTGTATCGTGGTTGGTTCATCACTTGTAGCAAATGTACCAAATGGATGCGTGATATTAGTGACAGGGGAACCTGGGGCAGGCGAGGGAGTAGACGGGAATTCTCTGTACTTTCTGCTCCATTTTTCTGTAAACCTAAAACTGCTAAAGAATTAAGTCTATGAGACACAAAACAGAACGCTGAGAGGGAGGCCTACAGCATGAGTGATTCCATGATGACTCCAACATAAAGGGAGTCTTTCTTTTCTGAGGGTAGATTCTGGGACAGTGAGGCTGCCTTATACAGGGGGACATCCTGGGGGGACTCTTCGGAGGTGGCCGCTGCTTTGAGGGCAGATCAGCAGGAGACTGGCAGCTCTGAGCGGAGGAGGGTATCGGGCTGGGTGGGAGCCACTTTTAATGTGTGATGATAAAGTCCCCGGAAGAATTTCCTAGCGTGGCTGAGCATCCCACGGGCAGTGCCCGCATTGCCCTGAGCCAGGCTCGGCATCGGGATCTCGAGTCGGACTCCTTTGCAGAGTGAGTTCTCGTGTGCTGGACCCAGGCCAGTCTCATTACTGTGCCCTGAGCCCCACACTCAGCAGCCCCGTCATTCAAGGATCCTGTCACTGTCCCGCCAGCAGGAAGGAAAGAACTTGGGTTTGTTTTGCAAGCAGCGAATGGATTCAGGCTGGTCTGCGCTCAGTCTCTCTCCAGTTCCTCTTGGGGCCAACCGCAAATACCCGGAGATGTCCAGGCTGGGTGGGCAGCCCTGTCCTGGCTGAGGTCAGAGTCAGGACACCCTGGCCAGCCAGGCTCTGTCCAAAGACACAGGGTCAGGCGCGCTTCTTGAAACTTTCACAGGGAGGGCTGGGTCCTCTGCTCTGGAGCTCACAGACGTGCAGCCTGGCCTGTTCCAGCCTGAAAAGGGAAGGAATGTGCTGGGGGCCCCGCGCCTTCCCTGCAACCAGCCTGGCGCCGGGAAGAAGCAGAGAGGAGCTGGAAGGGTCCCTGGAGGAAACGGAGGCTGGAAGTGTGGGGCTAGTGGCCCAGGGTCACGCACCCAGGAGAGCTTGGCCTGGGCAGACCACGAGCGCACTGCCCTCCCAGGGCGGCCTCACAGCTGGCCAGACACTGCCTGCTCAGGCAAAGCAGCTCATGCAGCTGACCTTTCTCCCTCCGGGATACCTGACAGCCAGGTGGACGGGGACATGCCATCCCGCACCAGTCAGTATCTCCTGTCACTTAATGCCTTGGGCGTTCTCAATTCCTTCCGGCTCCACCACCGCTTCTCCTGGGCCTGAGCACCCTCTGGGCAGTGCGGGGCCTTCCCACGCACCCCAGAGACTCTTGGGCAGCCCAACCCAGAGGAGGGACAGGCTGGAGGAAGGTCTCAAAGCTCAGTGTGGGGAGAGAGACAGACATAGGGACGGGAGAGAGGAGAGAGAGACAGAGGGGAGAGATGGAGACAGAGATAGAGAGGGGGAGACAGAGAGACAGAGGGAGACAGAGACAAAGGCAAGGAGACACAAGAGAGAGACAGAGACACATACACACAGAGGGAGACAGAGAGGCAGAGAGACACAGAGGGGAAGGTGGAGACAGAGAGACAGAAAGAGAAAAAAGGGCAAAAGAACA
>NC_133511.1:126155000-126170000 GCF_049354715.1 Callithrix jacchus | reverse complement strand
CATCATCACCCAGGGCCCTTCTTACTCCAGAGGACTGAGATTCTGGCCCCAGAAACTGAGCCATCCCAGACCTGAAGGGAAAAGCAGTGAAGCAAAGAAAATAAGCTCAGTTCATCTGGCCCGAAGCTCCCTGGCCAAGGCTGTCCCATGGACGTGAACTTGCTCAAGCCCTGCCACTCCACGGGTATCATGTTCCCATCTCCACCTGGAGCCCATCTGGAAGGCTGGCATGGGTGGGGGGCTTGGTGATTTTTTTTTTTTAGCTGGAGTCTCACTCTGTTGCCCAGACTGGAGTGTAGTGGCACGATCTCGGCTCACTGCAACCTCTGCCTCCCGGGTTCAAGCGATTCTCCTGCCTCAGTCTCCTGAGTAGCTGGGACTACAGGTGCACATCACCGTGCCCAGCTAATTTTTGTATTTTTAGTAGACAGGTTTTCACCATGTTGGCCAGGCTGATCTCAAACTCCTGACCTCAAGTGATCCGCCTGCCTCGGCTTCCCAAAGTGCTGGGATGATAGGCATGAGCCACTGCGCCCAGCCAGACTTGGAGATTTTTAGGGGACAGGAGTCTAGAGGATCCTGGGTATGGTGGGAAGGGCTGCAGTGGCTGTGGAAGGGATGTGGGAGCCACAATGTGGCAAGTGAGTCCCAGAGCCAGGGCCACGGAGCCGCTTGATCCCAGCATGGATGGGAGGAAAGGGCGCAGCCCTGGGGAGCAAGGGAACCAGGCAGGCTGAGGGGACCCAGGATAGGCTGAGGGGACTCGGGTAGGCTGAGGGGAACCGGGTAGGCTGAGGGGAACCAGGCAGGCTGAGGGGACCAGGATAGGCTGAGGGGACCCAGGATAAGCTGAGGGGACCTGGGTAGGCTGAGGGGACCAGGGTAGGCTGAGGGGACCCAGGATAGGCTGAGGGGACCCGGGCAGGCTGATGGGGACTGGGGTAGGCTGAGGGGACCCAGGCAGGCTGATGGGGACCGGGGTAGGCTGAGGGGACCCGGGTAGGCTGAGGGGACCCAGGCAGGCTGATGGGGACTGGGGTAGGCTGAGGGGACCCAGCTAGGCTGAGGGGACCCAGGCAGGCTGAGGGGACCCGGGCAGGCTGAGGGGACCTGGGCAGGCTGAGGTGACCGGGGTAGGCAGAGGGTGCCCCATCCCATTCTCCAGGGTCCTCTTGTTACAGGACACTGGGCCAGGCTGACCTCTGCGTACAATGCTGCTGCCATCTCAGGGCCACCACGGGGCCCCAGTGGGACTCCTTTCGGTACCCTAACTCAGAGTCCTGGGACAGACCTGGGAGGAAAAGGAGGGGCTTGGAGGAGTTGGGGGGCTCACTGTTCCCAGCACAGCCTGCCATGGCCAGCTGCCCCCCACTGACAAGCCGTCAGTCGCTCCCCTGGGAGTCAGCACGGGCCCCAGACCTTGTCAATCTGCGGGAGCACAGGAAGCCGGAGCCAGACCATTCCCATGCTGGACAGCCACGGTGGAGGGGCTCAGGCCACAGCACTCCCCGGCCCCAGCTCCTCCGGAGGCCCTGTGTGCTCCCATTCCACACTTGGCAAACCAAGCCCACCCGGGGCCCCTCTCACCACCTCGCATCACCGAGCACACAAGGATGTTCCCAGGTTCATGTGGGTGTGGGAGGGGCTGCCAGGCCACCAGAGGCTGGGAGAGCCTCCAAGGGCCACTCTTCTGGAAGTTTCTGGGGTCACATGAAGGCTGAGACAGTACAGCTGGGTCCTGGAGGCAAGCTGGATGGGGAGCCCTGCACACCCTCACCACCACTCAGACCCTTCGGTGGTCAGGACAGGGTCTCTCTCGGGGGCCTGAAACTGCCACCCTCCCTGAGGGTTGTCTGAGGCCCCAGTTTTTAGACTCAGTCTTTCCACCTGGCCAAGAAATGAAAAATGCAGACATTTTAGAGATAAGGAAAAGCGCTCAGAGAGGTTAAGTGACTTGCCCAGGGTCACACAGCAAGGAAGTAGAAGAGCTGGGCTTCAAACCTACAACCGTGCTTTGTATGTAGCAGGCAGTTAAATGAATGCATGAAGATGACAACATCCATGATCTCAGCCATCGAGACCCCGCGCTGCCTCTGACTGGCTGCCAGCCATCCGGGTCTAGCCCCTGCTTAGACCCCTCCAGGAGCAGGGAGCTCGCTACTCACTCTGGATCCCAGGCTACGGTAACCCTCCCCGTGATGGGTCCAGGTTCTGCCCGAAATTCACAGAGATGAATCTGGTTCTCTTCCCAGAAGCAGCCTTCAGGGATCCAAGGTGCATTCAGAGCTCAACTCCAAAGCTCCTCGACCTCATCCCTTCCCACATCCTCTTGCACCTCACCTGCTCCCCAACTCTGACCCCCTGGACCTCTCCCCTGCCCGCCCCCCGTGCTAAGCCCCATCCAGGCCACTGTGGCTCCCGGCTGGCCTGGGCCCTCTCAGCCTCTGGTATGCTCTGAGGCTGGGCGTCCAGGAGGCCACTCTGTGTCCAGGCCTCTTGTTTCCTGGCCTCCTCTGTACATGAGGAGCAGTGGTGTGGCTGCTGTTGCTAGGTCCAGCGGGCCTCCCTGGGCCACCCTCCTTTACTCCCTTCCTAGGCAGGACAAGGGACCCCTGTGGCTACAGTCTCCCAGGGATCATCAGCCTGGAGAAGCTTCCTCTGCCATCTCAGTGAAACTGCGTGGGACCCCAAGTGTAAGGCCAGGATAGGGTCCACCGCTTTGGGAGGCCCTGCCACTTTCCTTCCCTCCACACAGGCAGAAAGAGGCCCCCACACCGGGGAAGGGGAACAGACGCCCATCTATGCCTCATGGCAGGGGGGTTTCTAAGCATCCCTCCCCCATGAAGTCCCCCAGGCACATGGCAGAAAAGGAAGGTGAAAGCTGCATTTGAGGCAGGCAGCACACACCCATCTGCCAAACGAACCCATCCACGGGCTCAAGGACCAGAAAACGGAGTTCGCCGAGTGCAGAGAGAGCGTGGCCGAGCTCGGTCGTCACTTCCCAGTGTATGCCAGTTCCACTGGGTGTCAACAGCGTCAGGGAGTCTGGGGACCACAGGATGAAGCAGAGTCTTTGGAGAGGACTTGCTGGGACTTTACTCTGCCTCTCTGGGAGGAGAGAGCAAGCTGGGTTTCTCAAACGGATTTAACCTCCTATGTTCTATTCCTGGACTCTTATGGGACCAGCATTCCCTGGAGCCCTTTTTGAGAAACACAGCCCACGTTGCTCCTGCAGACCTGAGGTGCTCGGCTCCTGAGCTCTGGCCCAGCCCTGACATGGTTGGGGAGGAGGCTTAGAGAGCTCCAAGGACCAGGCCTGGGCCTCACACAGTGACGGATAGAGCAAGGCCCCCACTCCGCCGGGCGGGCACAGGCTCTCTGGGGTGATACGGCACCAAAGCCCACGATGCCATCAGCAAAGATGTGTGAGGGCTAACCGCAGCAGCCCCGGGGTTCTGGAGACAGGGTGCAGTCCCCACAGACTGGCAGAGCCTGCAGATTGCAACCCAGAGGGAAAGTTCCTGAGGTACCCAAAAAGCTCACACAGGTGGCTCTGTCCCTGGAAGAGGAAGCAAGGCCAGTCTGTTCCCACCCCCTCTGATCTCTGCCCCCTCCACCAGCCAGAAGACTCTAATGCCCAGGTGTCCCAGAATCTGGGAGGTCTGGCCCCAAACAGCGTGTGAATGGCTACCTTGGGCCCAGGGGTGAAACGCACACCCAGGCTGGCTCTCTCAGGCCCCGTTCCCCAGGCTCCCCAGGCTCCCCGGGCTCCCCAGGCTCCCCAGCTGCTGGTCGCACTGCCTGGGCCTGTCCTCCAGGACCTGCCTCCTGACCCTGAATAGCTTTTCACAATTCCCCAGCAGTGTCTTTGATCCAGCGGGAACCTTTTCCATGGATTCAGCATCTAATCTGGTTTCCCATCTGATTGTGAAGGGCCCTCCACGCCTCCTTCCGCTCAGTGTTTTCCTAATCCTCAGCCCTGCTTACTTACCGCTGGCTCCTGAGCGCTGGCCAACTCCTTCTCTTCCCCTTGACATTCCTGCCCCATCTGTCTCCCTCTCTCTCTCCCTCCCTCTGTGCCTGGTCATGGCCTTGCCTGAGCCAGGCAACCTTGAGTCTGGGGTGCCTTCCTGGAGCACACATTATTCAGCCTTTCCTTCCTCCCTCCATTTAACCCAGCGGTCCCCAACCTTCTTGGCACCAGGGACCAGTTTCGTGGAAGATAATTCTTCCCTGGACCACAGGTTGGGGGGATGGTTTCAGGATGATTCAAGGTCATGACATTTATTGTGCACTTTCTATTATTATTACATTATATAATGAAATAATTATACAACTCACCATAATGTAGAATCAGGGAGAGCCCGGAGCTGCTTTTCCTGTAACAAGATGGCCCCATCTGGGGATGATGAGAGACAGCGGCAGATCATCAGGCATTAGATTCTCATAAGGAGCCGCAACCTAGATCCCTCACATGTGCAGTTCATGGTAAGGTCCACGCTCCTACGAGAATCTGATGCCACCACTGATCCGACAGGAGGTGGAGCTCAAGCGCTGGTGCACGCGATGGGGAGCAGCTGTAAATGCAGGTAAGGTTCACTCGCTCACCTGCCACTTACCTCCTGCTGTGCAGCCCACTCCCTAGCAGGCCACAGACCAGTACCAGTCTGTGGCCCAGGGGTTAGTGACCCCTTACCTAGCCAACATTTGATTAAGCACTTTCTCTGCACCAGGTGCAGGGGCCCCCACATCTGTGGCCTTCTCCAAAAATAGTGCTTCTCTCTGGAGGCAGAGACTGAATAAAGACACGTGCAGGGGGCTGACACACAGCCCACCGGGTGATCACACAGCCCTCTGCATGCCACCCTGGAGACAATTGAACTTGCACCCACTGCACAGATGAGAAAATTGAGGCCAGAGTTATTTTTTCCTTTCTTTTTTTTTTTTTTTTTGAGACAGAGTTTTGCTCTTGTTGCCCAGACTGGAGTGCAATGGCACTATCTTGGCTCACTGCAACCTCTGCCTCCCGGATTCAAGCGATTCGTGATTCTCCTGCCTCAGCCTCCCAGGTAGCTGAGTTAGAAGGATGAGCCACCACGCCCGGCTAATTCTGTATTTTTAGTAGAGGCGGGGTTTCTCCATGTTGGCCAGGCTGGTCTCGAACTCCTGACCTAAGGTGATCTGCCTGCCTCAGCCTCCCAAAGTGCTGGGATGACAGGCGTAAGCCACCCTGGCCGGCCAAGGCTAGAGTTATTTTTGATTGCCCCCGCCACACCGCTGTGAGTGTAAGAGCAGGAGCATCCGACTTTCTGACTGGTTCACAGCAGGGCTATTCTGGTTGTCATTCTGGGGCTCTGTCATTTCATTGCCGACGTCCACATTGACCAGCCACAGGGTCCCAGGGAAGCCACACTCAGTAGAATGTAGCCGAGGCTCGACATTGTCCTGGCTTCAAAAGATTGTGCCCCAACCCTGCCCAGACACACACACCCTATTCACCTGCCATGGGCACCCCGGGCAGCACCTTCAAAGGCCAGAGCCTCCTCCTCCCCAACAAGACTCCCCAGGCAACTGACCTTGATGCCCACATGGAGATAAATAGTCCTGGCAATTATCTTCCAGGGGGTGAGCAATTAATTAAAAGGCTGAGACTGGCAAGCTTCCAACCCCCGCCCCGGTGGAGAGGGCAGCCCCTCCCCCTCCCTCCTCTCTCACATGAGGTCAGGAAGATGAGGGGACCGTCGGACTTGGGCTCCTGAGCAGCAGCTGTGTGGGCAGGACCTGAGGGGCCCAGGGCAAAGTGATAATGCAGGGCCCCTTGTTCAAAGTTATTAAATAGCATCTAGATGGTGACAGCAGGGGAGGGTGTGGTGGCTCATGCCTCTAATCCCAGCACTTGGGTAGGCCAAGGCGGCCAGATCACCTGAGGTCAGGAGACCAGCCTAGCCAACATGGCAAAACCCTCTCTCTACTAAAAATACAAAAAAAAAAAAAAAATTAGCCAGGACTGGTGGTGCACACCTGTAATCCCAGCTACTTGGGAGGCTGAGACAGGAGAATCACTTGAACTCAGGAGGTGGAAATTACAGTGAGTTCAGTTCTCCCGCCTGCACTCCAGGCTGAGTGACAGAACGAGACTCCATCTCAAAAAAAGGAAGGGAGGAAGGGAGGAAGGGAGGGAGGAAGGGAGGGAGAGAGGGAAAAGGGATAGAGGGAGAAGGGAGGGAGGGATGGAGGGAGGGAGGAGGGAGGGAAAAGGGATGGAGGGAGAAGGAAGGGAGGGATGGAGGGAGGGAGGAGGGAGGGAAAAGGGATGGAGGGAGAAGGAAGGGAGGGATGGAGGAAGGGAGGAGGGAGGGAAAAGGGATGGAGGGAGAAGGGAGGGAGGGATGGAGGGAGGAGGGAGGGAAAAGGGATGGAGGGAGTAGGGAGGGAGGGATGGAGGGAGGGAGGAGGGAGGAGGGAGGAAGGGAGGGAGGGAGGAGGGAGAGAGAGAGGGAGGAAGGGAGGGAGAGAGGAAGGAAGGGAGGGAGGAGGGAGGGAGAAAGGGAGGGAGGGAGGGAGGGAGGGACGAAGATGGTGATATGGTGATGGCCGAACACTGAACCCAGTGAGGGCCCCAGTGACCCAGGGCCTGGTGCAGCTACACAAGTCACTCGCCTCTCACTGGGCACTTACCAAACTCCAGGATAAAAACCCTCATCATTCACATGACCCATAAAGCCCTGTCCCCTGTGCCCTGTGCCACTGAGCACCGGCTGTGGTCTAGCCTCTTGCCCTCTTCCCTGCCTTCCCAGGGCCCCACCACCTGAAGCTTGCCTGCCACTTCTTCAGAGGGCATTCCTGGCTGCCCAGAGCTGGTCACTCCCTCTCTTCTCTGTCCTTTCCAGAGGGTGACGTCACGCATGCGTGTGGGACTGTTCACTGCACTGCTGGCCCCACTGTAGTGTGCTGGATAAACACATATTGGGAGTGAGAGTGGGGATCCCCAACTTCTTCACCTGTGGGACCCTCATTCTGTGTTCTGGGCTCCTCAGCTGAGGCTCCTGCAGGGCCTGGAGCCCCTCAGCTGGTCACTGTCATTGTATACCAGCCTGCCCCTCATCCCAGTCCTGCGTCGCAGCTGTGAATTCCAGAACAGGGTCACAGGACCTTCCTTTGGAGGTCCCAAGGCACCCAGTGATGGGTTACATATAGTAGGCATACAGTAGGTGCTCAGCAGTGCTGAGAGTCCCTGCACTGAGTTCTCTGGGCCTCAGAGCCATGGGGCCAGTGAGGGACTCAGGCAGCAGAGCTAGAGACAGGGCATGTGAATAGCCCTCACATCTACCCCTGGCTTCTGGCTGTGTGACCTCCACTCTGTCTGTGAGCTCCTGGTCATGAACTTGGAGGTTATGCTGCATCCAGACCATTCCTACTAAGCAGGAGGGTCTCTCTGGCTGCCGGGTGTCTGCACAGAGGGACATTCCCTCCCAGTCACCCCAGCAAGGAAGACAGTAACCCTGCTCCTCCCACTTTCCCCAAAATTAGATACATGCTGAAGGGGAATGGCTGGCAGGGGGAGAATTGAAGGCCATGCCCTGGTGGGTCCACTGCCTCCCCAAAGACCAGGTCAGGCCAAAGCTTGGGCCTTGGGTGGCATTCCCTGTGGGTGGCATTCCCTATGGGTTCTCCCTCATTCCCTCCCTCCTTACTACCCACAACCTCGCCTCCCCCAGACAGGCCTAACCAAGGAAGCTGGAGATTCAGCACCCTTAAGAGCCTCCTAGTCACCTCTGTGATGCCAGCTATGGGACACTTGGGGCTAGGTTCTCCCCAGACCTTATGATCCTTCTGGTCCTTTGGAAATGTCACAGTGCCAGGGTTGAAGGGCAGAGGCACCCCATCTGCCCTGTTATTGCTCCATTCTTTCTACTCAGGAGGTGTGGGGAAGCCTCCATCGCAGGGGCTGGGGCCTCCGGGCTTAGCCACACATGGCCTCACAGGGGGCCAAGGACCCAGGGGGTCACAGAACAGCCAAAAGAGCCCCCAGATGTGGAAGTCCAGGGCACCTGCAAGGATGGAGCCTCACGCTCTGGCAAGCCCCTCAAGCTTGTCCTGGTGCCCCACAAACTCCAGTGCCAAAAGGGCCAGCATGAAGTGAGATCAAGGCTACACCAGGAGCATATTCCATGACTGGGACGCAGGGCAGGGGCCCTGCTGGCACTGAGAGAATCTACCCAGGAGATGACTTCTGAGCTGGGACTCAGGACACGAGTGTGCAACATTGAGGGGAGGGCTGAGTATGGCTGTGGCCCAGCACACATGGGAGGACACAGTAGCACAGGGGGAGCCACGGAGGTGCAGAATGCCCTGGGCTGGGGGAGCAGGACAGCCTGCTCTGCACATGGCAGAAATGTCTCCGCTCCCAGACAAGAATTCAGAGTGATCTTGGAAAGCAGCCAGCCCAGCCTCTTCATGTGGGGGCAATGAAGGCAGGGGTCGGGGGTGGGGGCAGCAACAGATGTGAGGTCACACAGCTGGTCAGGAAGGGAGCCAGGGCTTACCCAGGCCAGGAGTGCCCTGGTCTGGGCCCTGCCCTCAAGTTCAGACACGTGAAGAATTTCTTCCGCTTCCTGTAACCAGAAAAGCAATTTAGGTCTAGAGGATGACATCGTTAGAGTCATGTCACCTAGGCGGAGACACAGCCGAGAGCAGGAAAAGGGTGTTGGACTACAGCTTTCAAAACCTAGAATGGGAAATGCTTCTCCATCATGGCCCTGGACGTTGAGCTGCCATTGTCTGCTTACTCACCTGTCTTCCCACCAGACTCTGAGCAGGACGCAGCAGGTCTCAGTGAGTGTGGCTGGCTGGCTGGCTGGCTGGCTGGCTGGCTGGATGGATGGATGGATGGATGAATGGACAGGTTAACAGACAGACAAATGGGCATGGAAGGATGGATGGATGGATGGGCAGCTGGATGGATGGATGGATGGATGGGCAGGTGGATGGATGGATGGATGGATGGATGGATGGATGGATGTATGGGCAGGTAAATGGATGGATGGATGGACAGGTTAACAGACAGACAGACAAATGGGCATGGAAGGATGGATGGATGGATGGATGGATGGGTGGATGGATGGATGGACAGGTTAACAGACAGACAAATGGGCATGGAAGGATGGATGGATGGGCAGGTGGATGGATGGATGGATGGATGGATGGATGGATGGACAGGTTAACAGACAGACAGACAAATGGGCATGGAAGGATGGATGGATGGATGGGTGGATGGATGGATGGACAGGTTAACAGACAGACAGACAAATGGGCATGGAAGGATGGATGGATGGATGGATGGGTGGATGGATGGATGGATGGATGGATGGACAGGTTAACAGACAGACAGACAAATGGGCATGGAAGGATGGATGGATGGATGGGTGGATGGATGGATGGATGGATGGATGGATGGATGGACAGATTAACAGACAGACAGACAAATGGGCATGGAAGGATGGATGGATGGATGGGTGGATGGATGGATGGAGGGATGGATGGATGGATGGACAGACAGGTGGACAGATGGACAAACAGATGGACAGACAGGCAGACCAAAAGATGGATGAATGGACGGATGGATGGATGGATGGATGGATGGATGGATGGATGGATGGATGGACAGATGGACAGATGTATGGAAAGACAGACAGAAAGATGGATGGATTGATGGATCATCCACCTGCCAAACTGCCAAGCTGTTTTCCAATGTGACTGTACCATTTTGCCTTCCCACCAACAGCGTACAAGTGTTCTGATTTCTCCACATCCTCACCAACACTTGTTTTTATTTGTGTTTACAGTAAGGATAGAGATGTTCTTCTCACTCCCATCTCAGGCTAGGTGAGGGAGTCCTCAGAAGCATCTCTCAGGGTCTGCAGGAGATTTTAGAATTTTGGAGGACCCAGAGCCTGGTGCTGACCCCTGCCTGCAGCTGTCTAAATAAAGGGTTGCCACAGCTGCCCTGGGGGTGCCGTATTCAGGCATGGAGGGGAAAGCGAGCCATGGTGGACAGACATGAAAGAAAGCCATGAGTGGGACATCTTAAAAGGACATTTCCCATGAGGGCGAGAGGCCACCAGGAGCCACCTGAGGCCCTCCCTAGAGAGGAGCCCAGGGTGGGGACAGTCATAGGCCCTTAGCTAGAGGCACCTGGCCAGTGCCAGCAACTCATGCCAGGGGTGCCCAATGGGGAAAGGACCAAAGCCAGACATCATAGGCACACACCAGAGGAGGAACTCCAAGCCCCACAAAAGGAAGAAGGCAAAAGGAAGAATGCAGCGGAGACCATAGCCCAGGCCCTCCCATGACAGCTGCCCACCCTGGCAGGAGCTGTGGAGTAGGGAAGGGGCTGTACGTGAGATAACAGACTGAAGCTCTGACTTAGATTGAACCGAACTTTCCACTTACTGAGCGTGAGGCTGTTTGTTTGTCAATCCATGAAGGTGGTGAGGAGAGCCACGAATCTGCCCTCCCAACCACGTGGGCAGGATAGAGGCCCAGCAATGAAGGCCTGGAACAAAAGAAAAGTGATCTTATGGATTTCCACCCTGATCTGAGGTGGGAGACTCTGAGATAATTGGAAAGATTGCCACTGCCCTGTCATCTGGTACGACTGGGGTCACCAGCGTCTAGAACACATTTGGTGTGAGGAGCAGACTGTGATAGAATCAGGACCCACCCTGGAGGCCCAGCCCTCCAGAAGGAGGTGCAGGCAGAAGAAGACTCCCACTACACTGATATCCCAAGTGTAGTGTAACAGCAAGTGTGAGCTAGAAGGGAACCTAGGAGAACATCTGACTTAGAGCTGAGTCCAACTCCAGAAGTTTCTGTGAACCTGGCATGAAAACTGGTGTGGCCACTACCCTCCTAGAGTAAGTGCTTTCTAGATACCTGGTTGCCGTGTGTGATTGATTTTGCTCTGCTTTCCCCAGCCCTGCCACATTCCAATTTTCTAACCTTGGTGAGCTAACCATGAAATACTTAGAAATAAGTTTAATAAGAAAAGTGCAAGATCTTTAGGACAAAAATGATTAAATGTACCTGAAGCACGTAAATCAAGTCCTGAGTGAGTGAAGAGAAATGATCTTCAAGAAGACTTTATTATCACAGTTGGTGAAGCCTTCAAGGATTAACAGATTTATTCTCTTCCATTCAGAATCCCCACAAGGTTCTCAGGTTGGGCTTGTGTATCTCATTTAAAACCAGATGAAATCTTCATTGTTTTGATATTGGACTATATGAGTCTGATGTTCACATGAAAAAACATCAACCTGCAAAAATTGTCAAAACAGCTTCAGAAAGGGAAGGGGGTGGAGCTGGACTAACCAGATTCTGAACGCACACTGAAGCTACAGTAATTGAACACTCTGCTCCTAGGGTAAACAGAATGGTGAAACAAAACAGAGGGCTCAGGCATTTCTCCAAATATATTTAGAGACTGAAAATACGATAAAGGACAAATTCTGGGTTTAAAAGGGTTGGGACGATGACTATTCATTTGGAAGAAGTTTTAGTTAAATCCCTACCTCATACCATATATAAAAATGACTTTCAAATGAATTGAAAGAGTTGTTTTTTAAAGCTATAGAGGCCAGGCACAGTGGCTCATGCCTGTAATCCCAGTAATTCAGGAGGCTGAGGAAGGCAGATCACTTGAGCCCAAGGTTCAAGACAAGCCTGAGCAATATAGGGAGACCCCATCTCTACAAAAAAAAAATACAGAAAATAGCCTATGTGGTAGTGTGCACCTGTGGTCCCAGGTACTGGGAAGGCTGAGGTGGGAGGATCACTTGAGCCCAGGATTTTGTGCCACTGCACTCCAGCCTGGGTGACAGAGCGAGAACCTATCACAAAACAAAGAAATAAACAAAAAGCCCAAACAATAACTGTATGAATGATAAAAAAGGAAAATATTTTTATAACTTCACCATGCAGGAAGTCTTCCCAAGCAAGATAGGAAACCAAGAAGCCATTAAGGAAAAAAATAAAAGAATTAACTACACAAAACACTTTTTTAAAAAAAGTCTTAGAAGACTATGCTTTAGGAAAGCCAGTCTGATGGCCGGAGTGGAGGAAAGATTGGAGGAGGACACCCGCTGGAAAGGAAGGCAGCGTCCAGGGGAAAGAAGTGGCCACGGTCCTGTTAGGAGGGTGTCAGAATAAACCAGGTGGTGGCCAGTGGTGATAGAGACGCAATTGAGCAGCATTTGTTTGAATTATTAATCAGCTGTGGGTTTGCAAAAGGGGCCAATATGACCTTGCTATTTAGTATGTGTACAACAAGCAAGCTCTAATCATGTATGGGCATAACTTGCCTTTTTTCTCACCAACACTTTATGCTAGAGAAAACTTCATCTTTGCCTAATGAGATTTACTTCCTTCTCCACCCCAAAAGCAACTCTTAACATGTGTTTGATGGGAAATGGAGGCATCAGCTTTACTGGGTGAGTGAGGTGGGTGACAGCCCTGGACAGCTTCTTGATATAGCTCCTCTATTAAGGAGATGAATAATGAAACAGAGGAAGCAGCAAGGCACTAAAGCCTCGGACCCCACGAAGAGAAGCTCAGTTTCAAGGCTGAAAGGGGAGCTGAGATGGAACAAGGAAGGACTCAGTGAATAAAGAGGCCTCTGGATCTGGCTCCCTCCCCAATCCACCCCCTCCCCAAGAATTTCCTTACCATCTCAATAGTTCCCAAACTGTAGTGTGCATCAGACCCAGCTGAAGGGCTTGTTAAAGTCCTTGTAAACCCTCCCCTAAAGCTCCTTCTTTACAATTGCATTGGTTACTCTACTACCTGCGTCTTTTCATATAAATTCTAGAATCAGTTTTATAATAACTATAAATAGCTTGCTGGGACTTTGAATGGAATTGTGCTGATCGACAAATGAAATTGGGAAGACTTGGCGTCTTAATATGGAGTCTTCCAATCCATGAACGTGGACTATCTCTCCATTTACTCCCAAGGTTTCTGATTCAGCATGTCTGAGGAGGGGCCTGAGATCTTGCCTTTCTACCTACTGCCCAAGTGATTCTGATGCTGCTGGTCCAGAGAGCTCCCATGGAGAGCTCCCCAGTTCTGGCTTAAGCCCTGCCTGGTCTGGAAGTTACAGTTATCCTGAAGACTTGGTCCCCAGGACACTGGAAAGAGCTTTTGTTGTCATGCAAAGCCCAGGGGGGCCAGTTCTGCCAGGATGTGATGCTAACACCTCTCTTTTATTGTGTTTCTAATTCCCAGAAGATAAACAGTGAATGCCAGGAACAGACAAGTGTGCAGGGTCAGGAGATACAAGCCCCTTGTGGGAAGCAGGTTTTTCTCTAAGTATCAGATTCCTCAATTTACTGGGTGAATTTCTCACCTCTTGGGACTTCCCCTTTCAATAAATACCCTCCCAGAAAATCTCACGAAATCTACCCCAGGTCTGAAAATACTGCTCTATCCCCATCCCTCAGGCATGGGTGGCCCCCATGCGCCCAGGTGCATGGCCTGAGGAAGGCACCGGGCAGTCACAGAAGTACTCTGTGGGCAAGGTGCCAATGGTGTGGACAGAGTTCCAGCAAACAGTAGTCCCCACTCTCTTCCTGCCTTGATGAGGAGGGTCAGAGCTGGCCCAGGGAAGGGACAGGCCTTCCACATAGAGGGAACAACATGGGCAAAGGCTCAGAGACCAACACAGGAACTCTATGGTGCCACGTTACAAAGGTGGGACTCTGGTGGCCTCCTCCTGTGCCTGCCTGTGACTCTAGCCCCCAGTACTCACTCTACCTGCTGCCTTCCCTTCCTCCTAAGCTGCCCTGAGAGGGTAAAAACTCTTCCCAAGTGCCTTCTCACTGAGGCTAGCCCAGGCAAAGCTTGGCCAAGGCAGGAAGGGGCTCCACAGAGTGAGTCAAGGATCGTGGGATGACTCTGGCTCATCTTCTCTGCTTTGTAAGGTGGGCAGCCTAGGAGGGGTGGCCTCAGCCTCAGCTGGGGGCCCTGCCTACTCCCCCCATGGGAGTGCAGAGGCTCCAGGAACAGGGCTCTGTCCCTCAGAGTCCTCACAGGGGTCAGTCTGAACTCATCCCTCTGTGTGTGTTCTAATCACCTCTTCTTATGAGGACACCAGTCACAATGGATCAGAGTCCACCCCAGTGGTCTCATTTAAACGTAATTGCCTCTTTATAAGCCGATCTCCAAATGAGATCATATGCAGAGTTTTGGGGGTTAGGGCTGCAACACATAAATTTGGGGGGACACAATTCAGCCCATGATGGCACCTGTTTGCAGGAACCTCTCACATAAAACTGTTTTCTGGGGAGCTGGGGGCCCAGCATCATCGCATTTGCATCCCCAGGCCCTGCCACCCACAGGAACAGGCAGGGGACACGGGGGGGGGGGCCAGCAGGCTTTGCTCCTCTTTTCCTCCATTCCCTCATTCCTGCACTCAGTGGCCTTAGTAGGGGGATGAAAAAGTCATGAGTGAGTGAATGGCAGGTATCCATGGAAAAGAGAAGCGTAGGTCCCGGTGGACAAAAGGAGCATGATGTCCAGGGGCCAGCAGCACCCAGGGCACTCAAGCTGGGGCAGGCCCAGGCTCGAACCGCTGCATCCTTCCATCACCAGGCTCTGCCTCTCGCTTGGGAATGTGGCAGGCATGTTGACTGGTACACTCATTCTCAAGTGCTGCTGTAGGAAATGGCCACATACTTAGCAGCTTCTAAACAGCGCATATTTATGGATCCCACAGTCCTGGAGATCGGAAGTCCTCCGTGGAAACATGTTCCTTCTGGAGGCCCTCAAGGAGAATCTGTGCCTTGTGTTTTCTGCTTCTAGAGGTCACCCAGATCCCTGGGCTGGCGGCCTCTCCCTCCCTCTTCAAAGTACAGCTCTCCGAGCTCTGCCTCCATCTGCACGTCTGCTCTGGCTCTGACTCCCCTGCCTCCCTCTGAGAGGGAGGGCCGTGCTCCCGACCCAGGA
>NC_133511.1:126100000-126152500 GCF_049354715.1 Callithrix jacchus | reverse complement strand
CACCCTCACCAGCCCTGGGTCCTGTCTGTCCCTCCTACTGCTCCCCCCAGGACAAGTAGACATCACACTGAGCAATCGGGGTCCTCTGGTGAGGATGGTCTGTTTCCCTCCTACCTTTGCCCCTGCTGTTCCCACTGCTGCTATGCCCTCCCCATTCCCCTTTGGTGGTCTGGTAAACACATCTCCTCCAGGAAGCCTTCCCTGATGATCCATTCCCTGGGCAGAGTGAGCACCTCCTTCCTCTGGGCTTCTGGAGTATGATCGCCTACATCTCCATCACAGAAGGCCTAGAACATGTGTCACTATAACAGGTGAGAGCAAAGTGGGGTACCGTGTCTTGTCCATCAGGGCCCCTTCCCAGTGCAAGCCTTTCTCAGACCAGGAGGACCAAGAGGGGCAGAGGAGGTCTGCAAGCTCCAGGTTGGTCAATCCGTGTTTCTTATCCCCTGGCCATGGTAGTTGGTTTGGACTTGTGACCCCAGCCTCACCAATCAAAGAGGATGCAGGGATTAAAGCCTCCTCAGAGGAAGACAGAAATGGGAAATGGAGAGACTAAGACTCAGTTCTGGTATCATTTGAGCTTCTGAATCGAGCCATTCCTGAAGCTGAAATCCCTGAGCTTTTCTTTTTTTTTTTTTTTTTTTTTTTGAGACGGAGTTTGGCTCTTGTTACCCAGGCTGGAGTGCAATGGCGCAATCTCGGCTCACCGCAACCTCCGCCTCCTGGGTTCAGGCAATTCTCCTGCCTCAGCCTCCCGAGTAGCTGGGATTACAGGCACGCGCCACCATGCCCAGCTAATTTTTTCTATCTTTAGTAGAGACGGGGTTTCACCATGTTGACATCGATGATCTCGATGTCTTGACCTTGTCATCCACCCACCTCGGCCTCCCAAAGTGCTGGGATTACAGGCGTGAGCCACTGCGCCCAGCCCCCTGAGCTTTTCAAGTACATAAATTCACAAGCCAATCACACCCAAAATGGTCCTATCCAATACAGAACTCAAACATGAGCACAGCTTCAGGATTTTGCCATTCTCTTTCGGGAATTAGGATATAGCTTAATCAAGGGCAGCGTTGTGTATCCAGGACCCTTGGCAGCTACGGTTCACCTTCACCAACTCATCCAGCCCTGACTGGCTTTACCCCAGCAAAGAGAGCATGAGGCTTCTAAGAGGGGCACCCACTGGAAAGTCTAGGGGAGGGACCCAAGGCACAGGGTCCCTCCACTAGACTTTCCAGTAAGAGAAAGCACCTCCAGGGATGACAAAATTCACAGGACAGAGGAGAGATAGACTTAGAAAAATGACTTAGGCCGGGCGTGGTGGCTCACGCCTGTAATCCCAGCACTTTGGGAAGCTGAGGCAGGTCAATCACGAGGTCAAGAGATCGGGACCATCCTGGTCAACATGGTGAAACCCCGTCTCTACTAAAAATACAAAAAATTAGCTGGGCATGGTGGTGCGTGCCTGTAATCCCAGCTACTCAGGAGGCTGAGGCAGGAGAATTGCCTGAACCCAGGAGGCAGAGGTTGCGGTGAGCTGAGATCGCGCCACTGTACTCCAGCCTGGGTAACAAGAGTGAAACTCCGTCTCTAAAAGAAAGAAAAATGACTTAGCTTGGCACTGCGGTACATCCAAAATATGCCTACATGGTAGTCGGGCTGCTCGCAGTGGGGCCAACACCCCTTAATGACTTTGTTCAAGTCACTTTCTTGTCTAGAAACCACGTCCCATGCCGCTGTTGGGTTACAGAGACTCAATCCTCTGTAGCACAGAGGATGGGTCTGAGTGTGGAGAGATTATGTTCTTTCCCACGGACCTCATCCCACTTTCTTCCCTTCTGGACACATGCTGGCTTCTGAGGGAGTCCGCGGCCAGAGAGCACAGAAGCAGTTCTGGATGGTGAAAAGTAAGAAGAAGCAACGTGTGTGTCACTTCCAGGCTAAGCCCATGAGAAGCACCATGAGACCCTCCATTAGCATGAGATACAAACAGCCTAGATCTCTAAATCACTACGTAGAGCACGGCTGTCCTAACAGGTCACCCCCTTCACTTTCGGCTTTGGGTGAGAGAAAATGAGTTCTCACAGCAATAAGCAATTGAGGCTTGGAGATTTATTTGTTATGGCAGCAAAACCTAGCTTATCCTGACTAGAGATGGCAAATACACAACACACACACCATCACTGAGAGACCGGCAGCCATGCAGACATTACCAATCCATCTTGGTGCATTTCTTCCCATCTCAGCACATGCTCCAGGCAGCCTGTACCAATGGACTACCTAAGGACTGTATGATGGGTAAAGATGCTTCCAGCTCACAGGTCAGGTGGTTGAGCAATTTGACTATCCCCCTCATCTGACACACAATGGCCAGGGAGTCAAGGGGAAGCTGTGCCCTCTGGAAGGATCTGATCCTGCCCCACCACTCATTCTTGTCAAAGCCTCGTGTCTTCTCACTTTTGCCATTGCCCCGTCCCTGCCATGCCCCAAGGGGCTGCTGGACAGAAGCTGCCCCCTCCCCAGCCTCTGCCAGCTCCCCACCCTCATCACTGATTCAGGAAGCCTCCAGGATTTCGGCGTTGGTGACATTTTTCTCTGCCTTCTTGCTGTTCCTCAGCAGAACCAAGTAGGAACTTGTTCCTCTGAAGGCTTTGGAGAGGAGCTGTGCTGCCCCACGTTTTCTCATTCTTTCTCAGGGTGTGCCCCAGCCTCAGACCCATGAAAGGCAATTTCACTTTCGGTGGGGCTCCTTCCAGGAGGAATGCTGGGGCCCAAATGTGAGCACATGTCTGTCTCGGCGGTCAGCTCCCTCCCTGAGCCAGAGCCGAGGGAAGGGCCGTCCCAGGACACAGGCTCCAAGCAGATGAACAGAGGTAACATGACTTTTTACAATGGGGCTTTGATCTATCTAATGTCACAAGACAGGCTGGGGACAAATGCCAGGCTCTGTGTGACTCCCGGTTCCCACAGGAGGTGCCCTGTGCAGGTATTCACACGGGGAGATTCTTGGCAGGCCCGGCGCCTGGGTCTGTGCCCGTCACAGACACAGCCGTGGCAATTAGGTTTTGGAAAATGGTGGGTGAGGTTCCTTTGGCCGAGGCTCCAGCCTCCTACCTGAAAACAGCATGGGGAGGGAGGGGGTGGCGGCCACCCCCAGCGGCAGTGGGAGCCCTCCTGGTGTGAATGAGGGTGAGTGTGAGGAATTCCTGTGGTTGGGGCAGCCGGCAGGGCACAAAGGCTAGGCTGGCGTCCTTGACAATACCTGCTCTGTCCCTGCGGATGGTGACCTTCACCAAAGCTCTCTGTGAATGGGTGACGGCTGCTCCCGGGTGTGTCCAGGCCGCCGGCGTTGGAAGCACATGAAGAGGCCAGGACTGTGGAGAGAGTTCACAGGACGTTTTGTAATTCGGGTGCCCACGAGGGCTGCCCTGGGGCTCGGGCCAGGCCGCAGAGGCTGCCAGGGGCCCATCCTTGGGCTGTCAGGACGCATTAGCCCCACCTGTGCTCAGGAACAATGGCCACACCTGTAGCTCGCTCCATCCCCGGTGGATGAAACGGGCCGCGCCTCCTGCCTGCAGCTCCGCTTTCCCTGCTGGGCTGCCCTCGGTCGGCTGCAGCAGGATGTGCCAGGCACCCAGAAAGACAGCAGTGCCAGGGGCTGAGGGCGGCGGGGCCCCTGCCCCCCCACAGGCCAGAGTCTAGTTTAGACAAGGACATCCCAGGGTTTCTCCCAGCCACCTTCAGGAAGCATGCAACTCACGCCGCCGTCCTGCCTGTCCCGACTCCCTCTCACCCGTCCTGAAACCCCGAAGTCTGGGCCCACCAGGAAAGACACTTTGGCAACCTCCTTTTCTCTCCATTTTGGCCTCTCGGCACACTGAGGTCAGCCCCCTGATGTGTAGACACAGTTACATATTTAACACACTGAGGTCAGCCCCCTGTTGTGTAGACACAGTTACATATTTAACACACTGAGGTCAGCCCCCTGATGTGTAGACACAGTTACATATTTAACACACTGAGGTCAGCCCCCTGATGTGTAGACACAGTTACATATTTAACACACTGCGGTCAGCCCCCTGATGTGTAGACACAGTTACATATTTAACACACTGAGGTCAGCCCCCTGTTGTGTAGACACAGTTACATATTTAACACACTGAGGTCAGCCCCCTGTTGTGTAGACACAGTTACATATTTAACACACTGAGGTCAGCCCCCTGTTGTGTAGACACAGTTACATATTTAACACACTGAGGTCAGCCCCCTGATGTGTAGACACAGTTACATATTTAACACACTGAGGTCAGCCCCCTGATGTGTAGACACAGTTACATATTTAACACACTGAGGTCAGCCCCCTGATGTGTAGACACAGTTACATATTTAACACACTGAGGTCAGCCCCCTGATGTGTAGACAGAGTTACATATTTAACACACTGAGGTCAGCCCCCTGTTGTGTAGACAGAGTTACATATTTAACACACTGAGGTCAGCCCCCTGATGTGTAGACACAGTTACATATTTAACACACTGAGGTCAGCCCCCTGATGTGTAGACACAGTTACATATTTAACACACTGAGGTCAGCCCCCTGTTGTGTAGACACAGTTACATATTTAACACACTGAGGTCAGCCCCCTGATGTGTAGACACAGTTACATATTTAACACACTGAGGTCAGCCCCCTGATGTGTAGACACAGTTACATATTTAACACACTGAGGTCAGCCCCCTGATGTGTAGACACAGTTACATATTTAACACACTGAGGTCAGCCCCCTGATGTGTAGACAGAGTTACATATTTAACACACTGAGGTCAGCCCCCTGTTGTGTAGACACAGTTACATATTTAACACACTGAGGTCAGCCCCCTGTTGTGTAGACACAGTTACATATTTAACACACTGAGGTCAGCCCCCTGATGTGTAGACACAGTTACATATTTAACACACTGAGGTCAGCCCCCTGTTGTGTAGACACAGTTACATATTTAACACACTGAGGTCAGCCCCCTGTTGTGTAGACACAGTTACATATTTAACACACTGAGGTCAGCCCCCTGATGTGTAGACACAGTTACATATTTAACACACTGAGGTCAGCCCCCTGTTGTGTAGACACAGTTACATATTTAACACACTGAGGTCAGCCCCCTGTTGTGTAGACACAGTTACATATTTAACACACTGAGGTCAGCCCCCTGTTGTGTAGACACAGTTACATATTTAACACACTGAGGTCAGCCCCCTGTTGTGTAGACACAGTTACATATTTAACACACTGAGGTCAGCCCCCTGATGTGTAGACACAGTTACATATTTAACACACTGAGGTCAGCCCCCTGATGTGTAGACACAGTTACATATTTAACACACTGAGGTCAGCCCCCTGTTGTGTAGACACAGTTACATATTTAACACACTGAGGTCAGCCCCCTGATGTGTAGACACAGTTACATATTTAACACACTGAGGTCAGCCCCCTGTTGTGTAGACACAGTTACATATTTAACACACTGAGGTCAGCCCCCTGATGTGTAGACACAGTTACATATTTAACACACTGAGGTCAGCCCCCTGATGTGTAGACACAGTTACATATTTAACACACTGAGGTCAGCCCCCTGATGTGTAGACACAGTTACATATTTAACACACTGAGGTCAGCCCCCTGATGTGTAGACACAGTTACATATTTAACACACTGAGGTCAGCCCCCTGATGTGTAGACACAGTTACATATTTAACACACTGAGGTCAGCCCCCTGTTGTGTAGACACAGTTACATATTTAACACACTGAGGTCAGCCCCCTGATGTGTAGACACAGTTACATATTTAACACACTGAGGTCAGCCCCCTGTTGTGTAGACACAGTTACATATTTAACACACTGAGGTCAGCCCCCTGATGTGTAGACACAGTTACATATTTAACACACTGAGGTCAGCCCCCTGATGTGTAGACACAGTTACATATTTAACACACTGAGGTCAGCCCCCTGATGTGTAGACACAGTTACATATTTAACACACTGAGGTCAGCCCCCTGTTGTGTAGACACAGTTACATATTTAACACACTGAGGTCAGCCCCCTGATGTGTAGACACAGTTACATATTTAACACACTGCGGTCAGCCCCCTGATGTGTAGACACAGTTACATATTTAACACACTGAGGTCAGCCCCCTGTTGTGTAGACACAGTTACATATTTAACACACTGAGGTCAGCCCCCTGATGTGTAGACACAGTTACATATTTAACACACTGAGGTCAGCCCCCTGTTGTGTAGACACAGTTACATATTTAACACACTGAGGTCAGCCCCCTGATGTGTAGACACAGTTACATATTTAACACACTGAGGTCAGCCCCCTGATGTGTAGACACAGTTACATATTTAACACACTGAGGTCAGCCCCCTGATGTGTAGACACAGTTACATATTTAACACACTGAGGTCAGCCCCCTGATGTGTAGACACAGTTACATATTTAACACACTGAGGTCAGCCCCCTGTTGTGTAGACACAGTTACATATTTAACACACTGAGGTCAGCCCCCTGATGTGTAGACACAGTTACATATTTAACACACTGAGGTCAGCCCCCTGATGTGTAGACACAGTTACATATTTAACACACTGAGGTCAGCCCCCTGTTGTGTAGACACAGTTACATATTTAACACACTGAGGTCAGCCCCCTGTTGTGTAGACACAGTTACATATTTAACACACTGAGGTCAGCCCCCTGATGTGTAGACACAGTTACATATTTAACACACTGAGGTCAGCCCCCTGATGTGTAGACACAGTTACATATTTAACACACTGAGGTCAGCCCCCTGATGTGTAGACACAGTTACATATTTAACACACTGAGGTCAGCCCCCTGATGTGTAGACAGAGTTACATATTTAACACACTGAGGTCAGCCCCCTGTTGTGTAGACACAGTTACATATTTAACACACTGAGGTCAGCCCCCTGTTGTGTAGACACAGTTACATATTTAACACACTGAGGTCAGCCCCCTGATGTGTAGACACAGTTACATATTTAACACACTGAGGTCAGCCCCCTGTTGTGTAGACACAGTTACATATTTAACACACTGAGGTCAGCCCCCTGATGTGTAGACACAGTTACATATTTAACACACTGAGGTCAGCCCCCTGTTGTGTAGACACAGTTACATATTTAACACACTGAGGTCAGCCCCCTGTTGTGTAGACACAGTTACATATTTAACACACTGAGGTCAGCCCCCTGTTGTGTAGACACAGTTACATATTTAACACACTGAGGTCAGCCCCCTGTTGTGTAGACACAGTTACATATTTAACACACTGAGGTCAGCCCCCTGATGTGTAGACACAGTTACATATTTAACACACTGAGGTCAGCCCCCTGTTGTGTAGACACAGTTACATATTTAACACACTGAGGTCAGCCCCCTGATGTGTAGACACAGTTACATATTTAACACACTGAGGTCAGCCCCCTGATGTGTAGACACAGTTACATATTTAACACACTGAGGTCAGCCCCCTGTTGTGTAGACACAGTTACATATTTAACACACTGAGGTCAGCCCCCTGTTGTGTAGACACAGTTACATATTTAACACACTGAGGTCAGCCCCCTGTTGTGTAGACACAGTTACATATTTAACACACTGAGGTCAGCCCCCTGATGTGTAGACACAGTTACATATTTAACACACTGAGGTCAGCCCCCTGTTGTGTAGACACAGTTACATATTTAACACACTGAGGTCAGCCCCCTGATGTGTAGACACAGTTACATATTTAACACACTGAGGTCAGCCCCCTGATGTGTAGACACAGTTACATATTTAACACACTGAGGTCAGCCCCCTGATGTGTAGACACAGTTACATATTTAACACACTGAGGTCAGCCCCCTGATGTGTAGACACAGTTACATATTTAACACACTGAGGTCAGCCCCCTGATGTGTAGACAGAGTTACATATTTAACAGACACTTAGTTACCTTTTGCCAGGCACTGAGTATTTGTATCATACAAATACTCATTTCAGCCTCTCAACAACCCCAGCAGAAGCTGCTATCAGAATCGACTCCATTTCACATTTGGGGAAACTGAGGTTCAGAGAGGTGAAGTCATGCAGCTGGTAACCCAGGCCCGGGCTGTGAACCCAGGCAGGCCTGACACTGTGCCGAGCCCCACCGCCTCACACCTGCCTTGCTCCGGCTCAGCCACACCCCGGTGCTCTTTGGTGACACCTGGAAGGGCCCCCGAGCACATCTTTCATGCCCATGGCCTTCCGACGGCCCATCTTCCTGGGGCTGGGACTAGGTCATGCTCAGGCTGTATTCCAGCCCCAGGCCGCACGAGTGTTTGTTAACGGGGGATCCCCCCAAGCTGGGGGATCATAGGTGTCATTTCTAGAGCTTCTCTCTGGGCCAGGCATGCCACAAACACTGCCACAAGTGCCCTCATGTTCCTTTCCCAAGATCCCATGGAGAAGCAGGAGCGCCATTCCCATTTCACAGACAGGAAACGGGATGAGAGCAATACAGTGCCCAGCCAAGCATCGCCTAGCTCCTCCTCCGCGGCGGTCGTGGGTTCCAGACTTGGCGCCTCTTCTGCCTCCAACCTGAATGAAAAAGGGAGGGACAGAAAGGAAGGGATAAGGGGTGTGGGGTCATTTGGAGGCAGTAGAGACCTCACGCCACCTGCCAGTAACAGCCCTACCGAACCCAAGGTCAAGGCCTGCGCTGGCTCTCACTCACCCCTCGGGGCTGGTCAGCTTGCCATCTCTGATGACCTCACACTGAGGCCTTAGCTGAAGGTGGCATTTCCGGGTCTGGGGTTTATTTGTTGCAATGATGGAGAGATAAACAATGAATTCCAGAAGTCGGCTGGCCAAACCCCAGCCCACGTGATAAACCCCGCCTGCGGTGTGTGGCTCCATGCGGACAGGTGTGTCCTCACCAGAGAGGTATTTAGATACCAGCAAGCTGGCCGGCACAGCCACAGCAGGGCCTTTAACCCAGGCAGGGGGCAGGAAATGGATGGGAATTTGCATTTTTTAAACAAGTCCTCTACTCGGCTTGGTGGGACCGAGGAGACTACCTGAGCCTCCGTGTCAGCTGCATGTGGACCTACCCCATGTGGGCAGGCGTCTGTTGGTGCCGGGCACTTAGCCAATGGGAAGGCTCGAGAACTGAATAATGAAGAATTAATGTACTCAGCAGGGCCCTTTCCGTGTCTGGGAAGCTCTTGCACCTTCTTGGAGGGGGGCAGGCGTGTTTCCTTGGGAGGAATGCATTATACAATCGATCTGTCAAGAGGCTGCATTCAGGAATCCGGGCAAGGTGGCTCCAGCCTCCGTCTGCTTCTTTGATTCACACACTCCTCATGGGCAGCCCCAGCCCCCTGACTCCCTGCTACCCTGTGGGACACACACCACCTGTGAGGGACCCCATGCAGGAAGGAGGCCTGGGTCTGCAGCAGAGTGAATGCAGGGGACTCAGGCGGTTCATCCCATGTGGTCTAGAGGCCACAGAACCAGCATCTCAAGAAGTCTGCCGGCAGGTGCTCCTGCTCCGGCACACTAGATGGACGAGCACGTGGAGCCCCGAGGGGTGCAGCAGGGAGCATGCAGCCTCGTGGCCAGCAAGAGGCAGAGCAGAGACGTGGACCAGGCCTGCGATGACCGATCGCCCCGGACAGGTGCGGTGTGCTGCAGAGTGCAGGTTAGGACACAAGGTGGAAATTGTCTCTCAGGGCTGAGACCCAGAAATAAGAGAAGACCATCAGAAAGATCAAAGAGACACCAAAATATCGAGAGAAGGGAGACAAGCTGGTGAGGTGTTTACATGTTCCAGGAGGGCACTTCCGACCACTCCATGCTGGGGACTGGGTCACTAGATCACAAAGGCTCCACCCAACTCCCCGGTGGAACCTCCTGGGAGGCTCAATGGAAAAGTCTCCCACATTATATAGAGGGACAAGAGGGGACGAGCTGGCAAGCTGCAACAAGACATGGAGGAATCTGAAGGGAAATCGACACTATCACAAGGGACAGGGACAGGTTGGAGAATTCCTTTCTATCAAAGTCTGCAACTGGCAGCATTCACACTAAGGAATGCAACCCATTCATTTTACTGACGAGGAGACAGAAGGTCAAGGTGGACCGTGGTGAGGTCTGACTCAACGTTCTGGACTCCCCATCCTGACGGTTCCTTCTATATCACAGATCATAGCTTAAAATACAAGGTCCAATTTTTCAAAGAGGCATGTAATTAAAAAACAAAATCCCAACACTCAGGTGTCTGACCCCTGATTCGTCATTTCTTCCTGTGTGCCGAGAAAGAAGACAATCTGAAAAGCCTCCGTGCCGCATGGTTTCCACTCTGATGTTCCGGAAAAGGTCAAACCGTAGGGACAGTAAAGGCAGCCGGGGTTGCTGGGGTTGGAAGGGAGGGAGGAAGAGATGGTGAGCCAAGGGTTTGAGGCAGGGGAAGTCTTGTGGGACGCCATCATGCTGGATGGATGTCATCATGCATTTTTCAAAACCCACGGATTGTACAACACAAAGAGTGAACTCTAATCTAAATATGGATTTTAGTAATTTTCCCAGTAAGAAATTAGGACTCAGTAATGTATCAGTACCGGCTCATCGATTATAACAAGTATACCACACCAGTGCAGGATGTTAGTAATGGGGAAACTGAGGGAGGGAGGGGAGGAGGTATACGGAACTCTGTGTACAATCTGTTCAGTCACTCTGGAAATCAAAAATACTTAAATAATTTTTTTAAAATATCTATGAAGTCCACATCAGGGCTGTGTGCCCTCAAGGACTCACCTTGGGCTGAGTCTCGGTCTGCAAAGTTCTCTCCCAGACCCTAGTAAAGAGGAAAGAGTGAACGTATGAGCAGGCCAGGGTCCCAGGCTGATTGCTGGCTGCTGTAGCAATGGCACCCAACGAGGGCCTAGTATACAGTAAGCGCTCAATAAATACGTGTTAAGTTTATGAATGTTTGGGGCATCAGAAACCCAGGTACCTCCAAGGATGAGGGAGTGAGGTTCCAGAGGAGTGGGGAGAAAGTAGCAGAGACCTGGTGGGTATTTTGGCCCCCTTGAGGGGACCCAGAGGAGGAAGGAGCTGGTGTCGCTGCTGTTTTCCCCACAGAGTGGGGAGAAGCTCCCTCCGGATCTGCCAAAGTCATCTCAGCACACATGAAGAAATGATGAATCAGGGGTCAGACACCTGAGTGTTGAGATTTTTTTTTTAATTACATGCCTCTTTGAAAAATTGGACTTTGTATTTGTAAGCTAGAAACTGTGATATAGAAGGAACTATTGGGATGGGGAGTCCAGAACGCTGAGTCAAACCCACTGTGGTCCACCTTGACCTTCTGTCTCCTCATCAGTAAAATGAATGGGTTGCATTCCTCTTAGTGCTAACTCTACCAGTCTAAGACTGTGATAGAAAGGAATTCTCCAGCCTGTCCCTGTACCCTGTGATAGTGTTGATTGCAACCTTCAGAATAGAACATCTCCACTACCTTGCTTAAAATAGAAAAAGAAGCCATTTCCTTAGGTTTTATAGGTGGAACTCTGACTTCTTCCTTGGATGTTTTGTGTGTTTGGAGCCACTCCCTTCCCACTCTGACCTAAAGACCTCACAAGCTTAATAAAAAAAAGAAAAGAAAAAAAAATTAATAGCAATTGGTTATGTTCAATTCCAGAAGATCAAGAAATAGAAGAATCTAGTAAATTACAGGTAAGGAACAAACACAGCAACATGCCAGGCACTGCGCAACATGAAAGGCACACAGTGTTGAATTAGGACACAATCTTAGCCGGGTGTGGTGGCTCACGCCTGCAATCCCAACACTTGAGGGGGCAAGGCAGGAAGATCACCTGAGGTCAGGGGTTCGCGACCAGCCTGGCCAACATGGTGAAACCCTTGTCTCTACTAAAAATACAAAAATTAGCCAACCCTGGTGGCGGGCACCTGTAATATCCCTGCTACTCAGGAGGCCCAGGCGGGAGAATCACTTGAACCCAGAAAGTGGAGGTTGCAGTGAGCCGAGATTGCACCACTGCACTCCAGCCTTGGTGACAGAGCAAGACTCTGTCTCAAAAAAAAAAAAAAAAAAAAGACACAATCTCAGCCTGAAGGAGCATACAGCCCACTGAGGGAGACAGGCATGCACCACTACCCAGAATGCAGTGTGAGAGGTGCTTTAGGAGATGCATTTACTAGGAGCAGGAGCTGCCATTTCCTTGTCATGCATAGAAGCCCATCCCTGGGCTAAGCACTTCACCTGTGCTCTTGCATCAAACCATCTAGAAATCAAAGCTGGATGAAAGATTAAGATTCAACCCTTTGTTTCAGTGCACCCAAGTCAGTGAGGATGAGGGGGAAAGGGGAGGGAAGGTCGGAAACAAGGAGATGCTACATATTGCTGCGCTGGCTGCAGCTGTGCCAGAAGCTCTTAGGAGGCAGGATGGGCTTTCTATAGAAGGGCTTCCACACCTCTGTACCTTAAAAGAGTCCACAGAAGGGAGGAAGGTGGGAGGATGTATCAGCCGGTCTTCATCCCATGTCTCATTTCCTTTGGGTCAAGTTCAACACCCAGCATGTTTCAACCCAGGAGAAGATGCTCAGAGAGCTGGACCCCTTCCCCTAAGGAGTGTGTTTCATGCAACTGTGAAACCGAAGGGTGGTCCAGCAGGAGTGAGGTGTCAACTGAGAGAGAAAGAAGCAATGAAGCTAATAAGAAGTGGTGTGTGAGGATAGGGTAGAATACACCTGTTTATCTTCTCGTGTGACTCATGATGGCCCTGAAAGGTAGGAAAGGTCATCCCCATTGCTCAGATGGAAAAACTTAAACGTAATATTAAAGCTGCTACCCATGAAGGAAAAACTGATATAAGACTTGCCATCCTGCATTTAGAAAAAGAAGAAGAAAAGAAAGAAATAAATCTAGAAAAATGGACAAAATGAATGAAATGAAACAGGCAGCCTGGGGTTGTGATCCCTGGAGAACAGGAAAACAGAGTTGAGCCCGACAGTCCCCTTGACTTTCTGCCTGAGGGCAATTCCCAGACCACAGTGCAGGGGAGGGGTGTTCAGTGGTCTCACTGAGTTGAGGAGCCACATATAGGAACTTAAAAAGGTCAGGACAGCTACAATTTGTGAGGCACAGTGCTAAAGAGGAAGGAACTACACAGAAAAGGAATATTCCGGAAGTGTTCTCAGGATCGCCCTGCGTCTTTAGATGAGGATGAATCCACACGTATGTGTGGGTAAACTGCACGAGGCTGGGCAAAGCAGAACTGCCAGAGAGCAGCAAGCTGAAGAGCAAACAGCCCACCCAGGGCTGAGACGCATGCATGCAGGTTCCTACCAGCCAGAGCAGAGAAACTGTGTTGAGTACCTGGAGCATAAATATAAACTAGCTGTACAATATGGTCTGCTCTAGAACTGACCTACAAAAGCTTTAAATGAGCTTTAGAAGGGTTAAGCCAAAATACAAATGATTTTGCTCCCTGCCAAAACAAATTTCAGTAAACTGTAAAGCAGTGGTCCCCAACATTATTGGGACCAGGGACTGGTTTCGCGGAAGACAATTTTTTCACAGACTGGGGTTGGGTCAGGGATGGTTTCAGGATGAGACTATTCAACCTCCAATCATCAGGCGTTAGATTCTCATAAGGAACATACAGTCTAGAGCCCTTGCGTGTGATTCACCATACAGTTCACACTCCTGTGAGAATGCGATGCTGCCACTGATCTGACAGGAGGTAGAGCTCAGGCGGCAAAGCTCACTCGCCTGCAGCTCACCTCCTGCTGTGCAGTCCAGTTTCTAACAGGCCACAGGTGCTAGAAACATCCAGTACAGTCTGTGGCCAGGGTTGGGGGCCCCTGTTGTAAAGGAAGACAACAACATTGAAACTCAGAACAACAGGGCGTAAATAATGTCTAGTGGCTGAGCAAAAATTACTAGACATGCCAACAAGCAGCAAAATTTGAACAATAACCAGGAGAAAGAACGGTCAAAAGAAATAGACTCAGATACGATAGCAATAATTACATTAAGAGACAATGACTTTGAATGGTTATTTAAATATGATCAATAACTGAAAAAAAAATTGAGCATAATGAAAACAGAAATGAAAGGTATATATTTTTAAATGAAACTTTTTAATATAAATGGAACATATAGAAATGAAAATACAATATCCAAAATAAAAAATTCAATGCATAGACTTAATAGTAGATTAAATACCACAGAAAAAAAATATTAGGGACCTCAAGGCATAGCAATATTGAGACACAGAGAAGGAAGTAAAAAAAATGGAGACTCAGTGACCTGTAAGACAACATTGAGTGGTCTAGTGACCACGTTTATGGAGTCCTAGACAGGAAGGAGGGGAAGGATAGGAAAAGTATTAGAAGAAATAATGTTTCTAATTTAATGTAAATTATAAACACACTTATGTAAGAAGCTCAAAATGAATCATAGACCTAAATGTAAAATCTAAAGCTATAAAAATTCTAAATGAAAACACAGGAACTAAATCTTTTTAATTTACTGAAGAAGAAAATGGATACACAGGACTTCATCTAAACTAAACACTATTGTTCATTAAAATTTTAAAGTCTTAAAAATGAAAAGACAAGCTATGTTCTAGGAGAAAATATTTGTAAATCAAATATCTGATTTTAAAAAACCCTTGTATTAAAACATATTTAAAGAACTTTCAAAACTCAATAAGAAAATAAATCACACAATTACAAATTAGCCAAACACTTAACTAAAGAAGATAAATGACTGGCAAATAAGCACATGAAAAGACATTCAACATCAACAGCCGCTGAGAAAAGCAAATTAAAACCACAGTGAGGCCGGTCACAGTGGCTCCCACCTGTAATCCTAACACTTTGGGAGACTGAGACAGGTGGATCACTTAAGGTCAGGAGTTCGAGACCAGCCTGACCAATATGATGAAACCCCCATCTCTAGGAAAAATACAAAAATTAACTGGGCACACCTGTGATCCTAGCTACTCAGGAGGCTGAGGTAGGAAAATTGCTTGAACCCAGGAGGTGGAGGTTGCAGTGAGCCAAGATCGTACCACTGCACTCCAGCCTGGGCAACGGAGCAACTCTTTCTCAAAAATAAAAATAAGACACTGAGGTACCACTATAGAACTCTTTTAAATGACCAAAAAATCCTATTTATGTAGTAAGGAGGAACCTCACCATACCAAGTTGGCATAACTGGTAGTCTCACACATTTTTCATGGGAATGCAAAATGGCTCAACCACTTTGGAAAACAATTTGATGGTTTCCTATAAATGTGTATACTTACCATTGAACCAAAAATCCCACCCCAGTTATTTGCCCAAAAGAAATGAGTATTTATGTTCACACAGAAACCTGCATGTGAATATTTTTTGTGGCTGTATTAAAAATTCCCAATCTGGAAACAACCCAAATGTCCTTCGCCTCATCAGCATAAATGGTGGTACATCCATACAGTGGAATACTATGCAGCAATAAAAACCAACGAAATATTGATATAGTCATTGAAATACTGATACGCATTATGCCCAGCGGAAACCTTCAGATTGAAAAGGCTGCATACAATGTAATTCCACTTATATGACCTTCTGGAAAATGCAAAATTTTAAGGACAAAGGGCAGAACAGTGGTGATGTGGACTGAACTGTGCCTCCCACAAGATTCATACACTGAAGCCCTAACTCCTGATATGACGCCACAGACAGTCCCTGACTTACGATGTCTACCTTCACGATGGGTTTACCCAGATGTAAACTCATTTTAAATCGAGGCGCTCCTTACAACTTATTAATACAATGGGGTTATAGTTTCCACTGAATGTGCATCACGTCCGCGCTGCTGGAAAGCCAAAAAGTCATGAGTCAGACCATCATTAATTAAGGACTGTCTGCTGTCTTGCCAGCATTAAATGCATTTTCAATTCATGGTGGGCTTATTGGGACACGGCCCCATTGTAAGTTAGGGAGCATCTGTATTTGGAGACAAGGTCTTTAGGAAGGAAATTAAGGTTAAAGGTTAAATGAGTTCATAAGGGTTGTGGAGCCCTAATCTGGTAGGGTAAGTATCCTTATAAGAAGAGATACAAGCATCTCTCTCTCTCTCTCTCTCTCTCTCTCTCTCTCTCTCTCTCTCTCGCTCTCTTCCCACCATGTACGGACAGAGCAGAAAGAAAGCCATCTCCAAGCCAGGAAGAGAGGCCTCACAAGAAACCAATCCTGGCCAGGCTCAGAGGTCAGGAGTTCAAGACCAGCCTGGCCAACATAGCAAAAACCCATCTCTTCTAAAAATATTTTTTAAAAAATAGCTAGGCAGGATGACAGGTGCCTGTAACCCAACTGCTTGGGAGGCTGAGGCAGGAGAATCACTTGAACCCAGGAGGCAGATGTTGTAGTGAGCCAAGGTCTCACCACTGCACTCCAGCCTAGGTGACAGAGTGAGACTCCATCTCAAAAAAGAAAGAAAAGAAAAGAAAAGAAAAGAAAAGAAAGAAAGAAAGAAAGAAAGAAAGAAAGAAAGAAAGAAAGAAAGAAAGAAAGAAAGAAACACAACCCTAATCACACATCATCTTGGACTTTCAGTTTCCAGAATGAGCAAAAATAAATGTTGTTTAAACCCCCTAGTTACGGTGTCCTTTACGGCAGCCCAAACAGACTAAATACAGTGTTGTTTCTAGGAGTCGAGGGTGGGAATGGGGCGCTTTCAGGGGTGATGGAAACATTCTGTATCCTGAGAGTGTAGGTAGTTAAACCACTGCGCGTGCTTGTCAGAACTCACAGAAGTATGCACTCAAAAGCATGAACTTTGCAGGACGTAACTTATACCTCATCACTTACAGAGGGACAAAGGTAAGAAGGATGAAGACATCTCATCAGAAACAATCCAAGCCAGAAGAAACCAGTGTGCAGCAGGGCTGTGGAGCAGGAACAAAAGCCACCACCTGCATCTCAGAGGAGGTGCCCTTGAGCTCAGACTGCAAGCGGGACAACAGGCAAGGCATCTGGGAGGAGCAGCTTAAGAAGAGGGAGGCGGCAGCCGGGACTTCAGCTCGCAGCTTGGAGGGGAGGGGAGCTCAGCCTGCAGGGTGGGCTCAGGCTGGAAACACAAGCTGGGCCCAGACTCACAAGAGCCTCCAACTCCAGGCTGAGGACGCTGAATTTCACTCTGGAAGTTGCTGAGGTACAGCAACATGGACAAGCGGCAGCTGCAACATTTCCCCCTCACCACGCAGTGCCAAGCATACGAAGTGGCATTCTGCTGGCCCTAACTCAGCTTGGGGACCTAATTTTAGCCCCCAAGCTGTCAGACGTTGCAGAGCCTCCACTCTGGAGCTGCCATGGGCCAATGTCAGCAAGCTGGGAGTGCAGGAATTGCTGAGATAAGCTCCCACGACAGGAGCAAGCACGTCACCTTCTCCAGCCACATCACGAGGCCCTCCCTGGCCTGCCTGCCCCGCACCTGCTGACCTCACCAGCTCCCGGTTACTGTCACTTTGTTCCAGCCACACTGACCCTCTTGCTGCCCCTCCAACACACCAAGCAAACTCCTGCCTCAGGGCCTTTGCACATGCTGTGGCTGCTGTAGCCAGGAGCACGCCTCCCCAGGTCCCCACAGGGCTCACTGTCAGCCGTTTCTCAGGGCCCTGTTCACATGCCCTGACACCCTAACTCAAACAGCCTCCACACCCACCCCCAGACACCTGCATCCCCTTGTCCTGCTGAATCCCTCTTCCTAGCACTTACTCCTTTGTTTCTTCGGGAGAGGTCAACCTGAGTGAATATCTATTGAGTGAGGAGGGGACGTCTTCCGGAAACTCCTTCCACCTGAACTCTGGCTCTGATGGAAACTGCCCATGGCGGCCAGATTCCTTGTCATGGTGAATGGTGCAGAGGAGGAAAGGCCAGGGCTTGGGGCTGAGACCCACGACGGGCCACATCCTGCAGGGCTGGAGGCTGCCACTGCCCCGTGTAGGAGATCCTCCCTCCTGGGTCACAGCTCTAAAATGAGGATTCCAGAAACTCTTACCCTACAACCCAGAGGGCCGCCCCAGATTGTAACTCACCCAATGTCCACTCGGTAAGATGTAAAAAGTCTGCATTAGTCCGTTTTCACACTACCGTAAAGAACTTCCCGAGACCAGGTAATTTCTGAAGAAGAGAGGTTTAACTGACTCACAGTTCTGCATGGCTGGGGAGGCCTCAGGAAACGTACAATGACGGCGGAAGGCGAAGGGGAAGCAAAGACCTTCTTCACATGGAAGCTGGAAAGAGAGAGCTAGCAAGAGCCGGGAAAACTCCTTATAAAACCATCAGATTGGGGCCGGGCGCAGTGGCTCACACCTGTAATCCCAGCACTTTGTGGGGTCGAGGCAGGTGGATCACGAGGTCAAGAGATCGAGACCATCCTGGTCAACATGGTGAAACCCCGTCTCTACTAAAAATACAAAAAATTAGCTGGGCATGGTGGCGCGTGCCTGTAATCCCAGCTACTCAGGAGGCTGAGGCAGGAGAATTGCCTGAACCCAGGAGGCAGAGGTTGCGGTGAGCCGAGACCACGCCATTGCACTCCAGCCTGGGTAACAAGAGTGAAACTCCATCTCAAAAAAAAAAAAAAAAAACCATCAGATCTCACTATCACAAGAACAGCGTGGGAGAAATTGTCTCCATGACCCGATCACCTCCCACCTGGTCCCTCCCTTGACATGTGGGGATTTGGGGATTATAACTCCAGATGAGAGCTGAGTGGGGACACAGAGCCAAACCGTATCAAGGTCCACACTATACGGCAGGTCCTATATGTGGAGCTGGGGTTACACAGTGAGCCAGACAGACGTGTTTATTGCCCTGTCCACACTCACCCTTCACCCCAAGCACACAGTCCAACAGCGGAGACATAGAGTCAGCTGGACCATCACAGTACTGACTGATAACAGGTGCAGTACAGGGCAAGTTCAGGGCCTAGGGATCCTATAAAGGCAGGCGGCCCAGCCTGATACAGGGAGGTGGTCAAGGACAGCTTCCTGAGGTAAATGACCCCCTGTACAGAGTGACCTTCATTAAACAAAAGCTGATCGAGCATCAGCTTACCATGGCTCCCCAGGGCCCAGATGCTGAGGGGTGAGGTCCACAACTCAGCATGGAAGGCCCTCCCCAAATACATTCCTTCCCCTCACCCCCATGGAGACTGCACCAGGGCACCACCAGGTTTCTCTCTATGCCCCACGTATCAGTTATTCATTGCTGTGTAACAGATTACCCCAAACATAGAGGGTTAAACAATAGGCATTTGCTACCCTCACGGTTTCTGTGGCTCACAGGGCTGGACTGGGCAGTGCTGGCTGAGGGTCTCTCATGATGGTACAAGCAGACGTCAGCTGGAGGGACAGTCCTCTGAAGGTTTGTCCAGGCCAGAGGATCTACTTCTGAGGCCGCTCCCTCACATGGCTGGTAAGTGGGTTCTGGGAGTCCACAGTTCCTGCTAACGTGCCTCCTGAGTGTCTTCATGTCATAGGAGCTGGCTTCCCTCAGAGAGAGGGATTCACTGAGCAGAAGCTCAATGCCTTTTTGGCCTAGATGCATGCTGCCACCTCTGCTGCACTGCCTCCATCATACAGACCAACCTGGGCTCAAGGTGGGAGGACACCACACAAGGGTGTGAATGCCAGGAGGTGACCCACGTGGACTTGGGGCTGGCTGCCACACACTGTGCCTGTCCCTAGAGGCTGAGCGGAGCTCAGTCTCCCTTGGTCTGCTCCTCTGTGAATTCCTCCTGGGTGTATTTCAGGCTGAGTTAAGCGCTCCCTGGGGCTCCTATTTCACTGGCCTCAACCAAAGCATGGATTCTGTCCTGCTGCAATTGTTTCTCCCTGACCTTTCTTAAAAATGCCACTATACTCAGGGGAAAGACCATGCCTGACTCACATGCGTCCCCGACACTCAGCAACCAGAGCATGTTTCAGCACTATATGTGGTTCAATGAGCATCAGTTGGGTGGGTGTATGGGTGGGTGGGTGGGTGGATGGATGGATGGATGGACAGATGGATGAATGGATGGATGGATGAGTTGATGGGTGGATGGATGGGTGGACAGATGGATGGACAGATCAATGAGTAGATGGATGAATGGGTGGTTGGATGTATGAGCATATGGGTGGGTGGGTGGGTGGATGGATGGATGGATGGATGGATGGATGGATGGATGGATGGACGGATGGACAAGTGAATGAATGGCTGGATGGATGGATAGATGAATGGTTGGAAGGACAGATGGGTGAATGGGTGGATGTGTGAGTGGGTAGATAGATGCATAAATTGGCAGATGGATGGGGTATAGATAGAAATACAGATGGATGATTTGATATGTGGTTGGATGGATGGGCAGATGGGTGGGTGGATGGGTGGATGGATGGATGGATGGATAGATGAATGGTTGGATCAATGGATGAGTGAATGTGAATGTGTAAGTGGGTAGATGGATACATAAATCAGTGAATGGATGGGTGGATGGATGGATGGGCAGATGGGTGGGTGGATGGTTGGATGGATGGATGAGTGAATGGTGAATGTGTGAGTGGGTAGATGGATATATAAATCAGTGAATGGATGGGTGGATGGATGGATGGGCAGATGGGTGGGTGGATGGTTGGATGGATGGATGAGTGAATGGTGAATGTGTGAGTGGGTAGATGGATATATAAATCAGTGAATGGATGGGTGGATGGATGGATGGGCAGATGGGTGGGTGGATGGTTGGATGGATGGATGAGTGAATGGTGAATGTGTGAGTGGGTAGATGGATATATAAATCAGTGAATGGATGGGTGGATGGATGGATGGGCAGATGGGTGGGTGGATGGTTGGATGGATGGATGAGTGAATGGTGAATGTGTGAGTGGGTAGATGGATACATAAATCAGTGAATGGACGGGTGGTTGAATGAACAGATGCATGAATGGATGGACTAAAAAATGGCTTCTCCCATATTTCTCCTGCAAGGTAATTGCTTGGGATTCTTAGAAATTTAAAGCCAAAAGAGACCTCAAAATTCATCTACAGACACAGCCTCAGATCCAGCAATGCCATCATTTACTGAACAGGCCTGGATTCCAAGGGTTGGTAAAAGAGTTTCTTACTCTGCCCATGTTCTACCTCCTGGCAGCAATGCCCCCACCTCCTCCCAAGTGAGCACACGTGCATGTGTGCACATGGGGACACGCCACAAGGATGCTCACATGCCCCAGACATGAGGAGGCTGCTGTCATTAAGCAGCCCGCACAGCCCCATGTAGCCTCGCTGAAGCCAGCAGTGCCACACAAGGCCAGCTTCACCTAGCATCTCGTCCTGAGCTGGGCAAGGGCAGGGCCTGGAGATCCCCAGGGAAGTGGGAGGGAAGGATATCCCTCAGCCCTTCTCACCTGCCCACCTGCTCTGCCATCTGGTCTGACCAGATCTCACAGAGCCCTTCCCCCACCCTTCTGCCTCCCTCCCTTCCTCTCCCCAGAGGCCTCTGAGTGGACCCAAGATCCCCACAAACCCTGCGATCAGGGAATTGAATACTTGTAATGGCTTTTGTTTCTTTTAGCAACATGGGAAATACTCTTTCAAGCAGACCCCCTTATGGGAAGTGCAATAGTACACAGCCTCGACCACCACCCAAGATCTTGAGTGAAAGTAGGAAGCAAGCAGCTCATTTCCGAGCAAATGGTGAGGCTGGGAACTGCCGTGGTCTGGACTTTGGGGCCTAAACTTTATGCAATCTGGAGAATCTGTTTAAGAAAAATAACTCCTACAAAGTGCAAAAAAATCATCTAGAATGAGAAATGACAAATTTGCAAAGAGCTGAGCAAACCATAAATATCAAATCAGAAAAACAGCATATGACTCCATGAGTAAGTAACTGCCTCAGCCGCCTCTACAACACCCCTTTTAAATATCGAATACACTTTTCCTACATTGTTTTGGCTGCATATTCTTTGATGGCTTCTTTGTATGACAATAATTTTGTAACATGATTTTTCACAGAGAGCGTGAAACACGTGTCGGTCTGTCTTCCAGCACGTGTTTTGTTTGTTTGTTTAAAAGCAATTTGTTTATTTTCGATGTCTTAGGGAAATTTCTTTCAATTGCATGGGTTGCTATTGGCAAGGTCATATCTGAAACGTCCTCCACAGTTTCGTGCCAGGTCAGGGAATCCATCTAAGAGACTCCAGTTCTTTGATGTAATTCATGCTCTTGATGACCACAGTTGGGCAACCAGGCCAGCTCAGGCCCTCACCCCCTCTGATCCTGGGGGGAGGAGGAGGCCATGAAGCCTGGACACCGTGGCCCTGAGCAAGAAGCACGGCTGTGACGGCTTCGTCTTCCTCCTCGGAGTCAAGAGAGAGAGTCAGTGATCCATGAGGTCCACCTGCTGTCAGGTTGCCGCAACCCGCAGCCCACCCATAGTCCAGGAGCATCTTTCAGTGCAGGAGCAGGGAAGCCCACACTGAACTATGGGATGGACCCACACAAAAGAAGGGCCTGGAGCTTCAGTGTCATCATCTTCTTTGACAAGCTGGTGATGCCTCCTACAAATGCCCAGAGGCTCAGCTCCCAAAGACTCTTCCAGTTTTCCCTTCCCAACGGTGCCCATTCCCTGGCCCCCACATGAGGTCCTAGAGGCAGGCCCATGCCTGACACCCAAGGAAGTGGCCTAAACGTTCTGCTGGAAAGAGGGCAGAGAGTGAGCAGAGGAAAGGCATCCAGGTGAGGGCCGTGGCCATGCCCAGAGGTGCCTACATGTTGAAGAACAGTCATTCATGGCCCTAATTTAGGCCTTCAAAACCTGCAATTCCAGACATTCCCATGGGGAGGCGCTCAGCCCAGTGGTTGAAGACGTAGAGACCTCATGGCAATGCAGGTGTTTCTCCTGGGTCTCTGAGAGAATGTGAGTGGGGCAAGGGGCAGCCCACACCCCCAGCAGCCTTTGCTAAGCACCAGGGAGGGTATTCACAGCAGCTGTGGGAATTGGTAAATGCCCCAGTTTTATAGATGTGGGAGAAGCTGCCATCCCTAAACTCCTAACTCAGCCCCCTGCCCCGCCCCCACCACATGCACACTGATCCCACAAATTCTGCCATCACCGGGAAAAGCCAAACGTCTGCACCAAACTGAGGCTCTCGGCCTTACTTCCAAGGAAAGACAATTGCCCTGGAAGGCTGAGGAGATCACCACAAGGGGGAAGAGGGCTCAGCTGTGCTTAGACACAAACTTGCCCCGTGCTTCTGGAAAGTTCCTTGCTACCCCAAGCCTTGATTTCTTCATCTGTAAAACGAGCGTGCAAGAAGACATCTCTGAATCCTGCCCAGCTCCATGGAGCTACGACAAAGCTGACCTTCACGAAGCACAGCCAGGCTCACTGTGTCAGCAACCAACAGGTGCATGCTCCCTCAGCCTTGGACTCAGGCCACACCTGTGGGCTGGGATTCCAAGCTCTGCCCCTGGTGTACCTCATCCTTATTCAGGACCCAGAACCAGACCACCTGCTGTGCCCAGGGCAGGTCATGGGCTACCTCGATTCCAGAGGCATGCCATGGTTTCCACCCGTGGGAAATGCTCTAGGCCTCATCTCCATCCCCCTGGCCTTGGACACAGACCCCTTTCTCTAGGAGGCCTTCCTTTGCAACGGTGCCCAAAGAGACCCTGAGCCTCAGTTTCCTCTGCTGTAAAATGGGGACAGTCGTACAGGGTAGCTGGGCAGAAGTGGGCTCCTGACACCTCACGCCATCCTACACTGAAGACGGGGCAAGATATTTACCATATTTTGTTTTCCTTTTTTAACAGCAGAAGCGATTGTTAAACAGCAATCATTAAACAAGTCGCCAGATGATCCCAGAGCAAACCTGCCTCCTACAGCAGAAACCGGGGTCAGAGGCAGGCCCGGCCAGTACTCACAAGGTAGGAGCCTTGTCTCTGAACGCTGTTTCTGATCAGCAGTCTTCCTTGTCCCCACTGTCAGTGTCCCAGGATGGAGCTGACATTTCTCTCACGCCCGAGCCTCGGTGTTCCCATGACAGTGTCATCTCTACCACCTAGCGCTGGGCCATCAGGGGCAGAGCTTGCCTTGGCACACCCAGTGTCTCACAGGGGTTCACTTTGCTGGTGAGGCGCTTCTTGAGGATTAAAATGCTCCCTTCCTCCAGTGTTTGACTGGAAAACCCAACAAAGGTGTTCATCCCCTCCTGATTTCTCTGGACAGATGAAACATGTGGGTGGTTTCCAGGGCTAACCTAAGCCTCCAGAGGGTGGGCGGGAGGGGTGAGCAGTGAGCAGATCAAGTGACCTATGAAAGGGGACCCTCGCCGTCCACCCACCTCCAGACTGGCTGGGGAGGTTTTCTGTGGGATGGGAGAAGAGTCCAGATGGGGCCGAAAGGACGTACTGTCTTTGATATTCTACACCCTGCTCATGCTCAGTTTCCCCTTTTGCCCTATTTCAGCCTTGCACTAAGCAGAAGGCTGTGAGTTTTTTCTCTTTAAAAAAAAATAATCACAAACCTCTTTCAATTGTGCTCATTCTGCTACCACTGAAGATGTGGGAAGAGGTGTAGGTGGCTTTTCTTTTTTAACAATAGGTACAAGCTGTCAATTCATTCTAGGGAAAACCCACCTCCTACGGTTTCTGGAAAAGACACTTTAATGTCAAAAGGGAAAATAAGCCTCCTGATGTGGTTGCTTAAATAACTCCTGATCAATCTAATTTGAATATAAAATGGCCTATATCAATTCATTTACTTTTGCGAAGAAGGAAGAACTCTTCGCGGGAAGCTGGAGGTGTCCACCTCAACCCACAGGGTCAGTTCAGAATCATCTCCTTCCCCACAGCTGCAGCTATGGCTGGAAAAGGCAAGCTGGCCAGGAGCCAGAAAGTCATGCTTCAGCCTCTGGTGGCCGTGGGAGTGGACTCATGTCCTTCGCCTCCCCTCATGGACGCTCACTATCCTCATCTGTAAAATGGAAGCATCCCTGCTGACTGCAGAGGATGGATGTGAAATGATAACACATCCTCTGGACAGACACATCCCCTGAAGTCCTGAAGAAATGGGACACAGAACATACTGTGGCAATTTTGACTTAGAGGAAAGTTTAAGTCACAGTCAAAATTCTGCATGGATGTTGTCAGGCTGAATAAAAGATCAAGACACAGGAAATCCACTTTAGATCCACACAGACACATCGGTTAAAGTGAAAGGATGGAAAAAGACACAGAGGGATGTTTCATCATGCTAACGTCACTTAACCAAGGTGTAACCATTGTAAATGTGTACACAATGAATGGGAGCGTTTCAAAACACACTAGACAAAAGCAGACACAACTGAAAAAATAAATGTAAAAATCCTCAATTTTAGGTAACGATGTCAACAGTTCTCTCTCACTAATTGGCAGAACAACTCCACAGAAGATTAAGAGGAATGCAGACGACTTAACACAATCAACCAACTTGACCGAAGCGAATTCCTAGGAAGGGAAGCAGGCCTATACAAGGCACTGTGGCTTCTGTCTTATTCTCTCTTCCACCTATTTATTCTTGGGGAAGCCTCCGCCATGTCATGAGAGCACTCAAGCAGCCCTCTGAAGAGGCCCATCTGGGGAAGAACTGTTACTTTTAGATGCCTGCAGCCCAACACCTTGATTATAAACTTACTATGAGACTTTGAGCCAGGGATGCCCAGCTCAGCTTCTGCCAGATTTCTGACTCACGAAATACTGCGTGAGACAATATGCTTATTGTTTCAAGCCACTACATTTTGGGGTAAATATTTATGTAGCACAAGACGATTAATACAAAGGGACAGCAAAAGTATCTGAGGAAACAATTGGCTGAAAATTTTCCAAATAGAATGTAAACTATAAACCCACAGAGCCAGGAAGCGTAAGAATCCCAGGCAGGATAAAAGGCAACTATGCCAAGGCATATTATAATCAAACAGGTGACAAGGAGAAAATCTTGAAAGCAGCCAGCAAAAAAGACACTTTATATACAGAGGAGAAAAGACAAGAACAATAACAGTCTTCATGTACAGTGCAGCGTATGGTCCATCACAATTAATATGAAAAAAGTGTGTATTCTCCCTTTGGGGATGTTGATTTTTATAAGTATCAGTTCAACGAAGGTGGTTAAAGGGATACCAGTGCTCAGCTTTTCCATGTCTTCTCTCAGTTTCTGTCTAGTTGTTCTATCAATTACCGAGCAAGAGGTACTAAAATTTCCAGTCATGTTTGTGGATTCTTTTCACCAGGTAATTTTGTCAAATTCGGCTTCATTCATGTTGAAGATCCATTAACAGGTATGTATATTTTTTGTCTATTGTATCTTCCTTATGAACGTCCCTTTGCTATAATTAATTTATTACGTTCTTATGAAATGTTCCTCTTTATTTCAGTGATTGCGCCTTGTCTAGAAATTTATCTGATTTTAATACAACCTCTTCAACCAACCTTCTTATGCTTATCATTTGCATGGTGTATCGTTTTCCACCTATTTACTTTCAATCTATCTGATCTTTATATTAAAATGTGTCTCTCGACAGCAGGTTGGGTCTTCTTCCTTTCTCTCTCTCTCTCTCTCTCTCTCTCTCTCTCTCTCTCTCTCTCAGAATGTTAAATCTGTTAGCACAACTTTTTATATACTTGGATTCAGGTCCATTTGTCTTCTCTTTTACATTCCCCTATGTTTCTCCTTTCCTAATTTTTTTTGTTTTCATTTGGTCCTTAATAGAATATTTTTTGGAATTCTGTTTATCTGTCGACTTAATTAACTATGTCTATTTGCCATCACTTAACAATGAATTATTTTCTTGTAAGAATATCTAAGTAGATTCAATTACATTCTAATTCATCAACAATCACAAAAAAAAAAAACAACTAAAAAGATAACACTTGAAACAGCATTAAATAAAGAGCAGCACCTAGAAAGAAGTCTAACAAAAGACACTCAAGACCTATGGAGAAAATTCTAAATCTTAGTTGAAAGACACAAAGGAAGCATTAAATAAATTACGAGATACGCCATGCTTCTGAGGAGAACTCAGTACTGTAAAGATGACAATCCTACTCCAGTTAATGTAGGAATTAAGGCAAGTCTAACCAAAATTCTAACGGACTATTTCATCAAACTTAACAAGGTAATTCTAAAATTTATGTGAATGATTAAGGGGCTGAAAACAGGAAGAAACTATTGAAAAAGGAAGACAAGGAAGAGGAGGTAGGGAAGGAAGGAAAGAGTGAGAGAGTCATACCCAAGATCAAGATTAATAGCAAAACTATTGTAATTAAAACTGTGTGGTATTAGTGCAGGAATACATAAACTGATGGGACAAAATAGAAGTTTTATGGAAACAATATGGAAGAATATATCTGTAGAAGAAAAAGAATTCAATACATGGATTTGGGACAAATGGCTTTACAAAGGGAAACAAGATAAAAATAGATCCTTACACCTACAAAAAGAAATAAATTCCAGTTGAACCAAAGATCAAAATGTACACACAGAATCCATACAATTTAAAAATAAATCCTGAGAGAATATGTATTAAACTAACACAAAAAGTACAACCAAGACAAAATTTAACTATCAAATGTGAAATTAAAAAAAGAAAGAAAGAAAAACTTTAGTATAACTAAAGATACTGCTGGAAAAATGAAGAGACGAGCCACAAGGAAGGAGAAGACATATGGATATATGCAATACTTACAATTGACAAAGGGTTTGTATTAGAATACATTTTAAATGTCTCCAAAATTTTTTTAAAGTGAAAAATGGGCGAAGGATACAGTCAAAGCATAGAGAAGGAAACCAGAGTAGACACCACAACCAACCTCAATAATGATAAAGAAAATGGGAGTCAAAGCAGTAAGTGATGCCCCATCACCCATCAGACTGGCAAAAAAGGGGAGCCGGATAGAGTTAAACACAGACAGTGAAGGTAGAATAGGGATTCCTGCACATTGCTTCACATTTGTGTTTGGGACAGGAGATGCCCAGAAAGGACCTAGGAGCTCATTCAGTTTATTAAGGTGTTTTCCCAGAAGCCCCATCCAATAACCCCTATTACATGTCATCAGCCACAACTGTGTCACATTGTCACCACATATGCAAAGAAGGCTGAAAAACATCTTTTTTTTTTTCTAGATCAACGATTGCCCAAACCTTGGTTTTTACAGTGAGAAAGACAGGGGACTGGGACTCTGTCACACTCCAGGACACTCTTTCTACTGGACTAGTCCGCAGCCAGAGACTCTGGGTTCAAAGGCATCTGCTGAAATCACTGATCCTTTTGTCCTTGGTCCCCATCCCAGCGAGAGCCACCATCCCTGGCAGACCGCAGATTTTTAGCAGTCTCCAGACTAGTGAACTCCAGAATGCAGAACACTGATTCCCTTCCCCAGCACCCCAACACCCAACAGCCTCTCCTGGGAGAAATACCAGGAAAGCATCAGGAGCCCATCAGAACTGCACATGAATGGAGGCATCATGATGACCACAGGGTCACAGGACAAAAGTCTCTATGGGAAGAGGGTACCGAACAGAGAAAGGCAATGAATGAGTCTCTCAAGGCTGGCTTCCAGCCTTGGAACCACCGCCTGCCACTGTGAATTTGGAATGTGGGACAAAGCCAATGCTCTTGGTTAGAGACCACAGCCAGTGTCTGTTCTGGCTCCCTGGCATCCCTTTCCCTCCTCTGGGAACCATAACCCAACTTCCCAACTTCCCTCTGAGCAGGACTCCTGCGGTCTCCTTCAAGCGTGGGTTCACTCCCTGGGCCAGAGGTGGGCCACGTGACCCAAGCCTAGCTAATCAGACCCAGGCCTCAGTGATTGGTCAGGGACTGTCACGTGGCCCAACCACAGCCAATGAGGCTCTAGTTGGGGAATGCTGGGAAAGACTCTTGCTGCTTCCTGCTAGGAGTGAGGCTTGCTCTGCTGCCGCCATGTTATGAATGCCAGGAGGAAGCTGGGGAGGGGTCAGCAGAGCCCCGGAGGGTGTGACCAGAGCGGGAGAGGGCAGCCGTGTCCTGGGGCCTGCGAGGCCTAAACCACGACCATCCCTAACACCCCCGCTCCCTTCCTGCACTTCGTTTTCACCATCCAGTGCATTTTGGGTGAATCTAATTCAGGTTGGGGGTTTTTGCCTCTCACAAGTAGACTTCCGGGTACCTTGAGGCCAGAGGTCCAGGGCCACGGGTGGGCTGTGTGAGGTCCAGGGCCACGCGTGGGCTGTGTGAGGTCCAGGGCCACGCGTGGGCTGTGTGAGGTCCAGGGCCACGGGTGGGCTGTGTGAGGTCCAGGGCCACGCGTGGGCTGTGTGAGGTCCAGGGCCACGCGTGGGCTGTGTGAGGTCCAGGGCCACGCGTGGGCTGTGTGAGGTCCCGGCCCTGTGGCCTGGCCCAGCCGGGCCTTCCGACAGCAGCCAGGCAGGCCCTCCTTCCCTCCACCGCCTTGCGATGGGCCTAATTTATTGTAGGAAACCCTTAAAGGCGCAGGAGCTTTTGGAGAGCTGGGGACAATAGGCATAAAGCATGCATTTAAGCCGTCTGAATGGAGGCTAGATTTACTGTCTGGGCCAGACGGGATTTTTGTCCCCAAGTCATCTCGGAGTACATTGGCCACTAAAGATCTCAACAGAAGACGAAGACGGAACAAAGGAAGTAAATTTTAAAAGGAACTTTGTCAAGGAGTTTTAGATGTTCACCAGATAGAAAACCGCGGCTGCCCTCACCGAAATGACTTTTGGATTTGCCCAGTGGTTATGGATCAGAGGAAGATGCTAATGAAGTCGTTTAAATGCACGTTTGATGGACCCCAGAGAATGGGGCCAATTTCATACAAGCCCACAGCAAGGTTATGGAATCAAAGAAGGTGGCCGTTAGAGTTGCTGCCAGGGACAAGGCTCCATTGTCGAGGCTGCCTTTTTCAGCCGTGAAGCGTGAAGCGTGTTTTGAACTACAGTGTTTACCAGCGTGTACATCCTAGTCTGGCCGACTGGGCCTGCAGAATTTATGACCAGGAACAAACCTCTCAGAGGGGAAAAGAAAACAGCTCTTACCAGCTGGGAAAGGTCTGCGGAGGGCCCTGCGTGCTGCATGAAGCCCTCTGGATCCAGCCGGGCTCCGTGGGGGGCGGGCGGCACTGGCAAAGCTGGGGCCTGGCATTGCAGATGGAAGGAGTCTTGCCTTTTGAGAAGAACTCAAAAGGGGAAGGGGGCCTGCGTGCCCTTTGGGCTTCTGGACGGATTTCAGTGTTATCAGCATCTGGACTCCTCCTAGCGAGGTCTGCCTGTGCGCCTGGGCACTGCGGATTGCAGGCTGGGGATTCTGAGAAAGTTTTTGACACCCACTTTGGTGAATGGGGCCACTGTTGAGGGGACTGATGTTCGTGAGCTGACAGCCCCCCCGCCCCCGCAGGCCTGAGAATGGAGCGCCCTCTCTAAACCCCATGCAGGCAACCACTGACCTTCACGTTCACTCAACGCCCTTGACAGACGCCCCTTCTGCCCCTTGGCTGCCCCAGTTCTGTTCTGCATGTGCTGGTCCATGCATGGCTCCCCTTCCCTCAAGCAGACCCTGGTGCTACCATCCTGGCCTTAGTGAGCACCTGCCCTCTGTATGACCTGTCCCCACTTCCCTCAAGCAGACCCTGGTGCTACCATCCTGGCCTTAGTGAGCACCTGCCCTCTGCATGACCTGTCCCACCTGTAACCTCATTGCTGAGCTCCACGGTAGCTGCTGTCTGCCCAGATTGCGCCTCTCCTCCACCCCCTCTTGTCTCCCAGCCTCTGTCCAAGCAGCTCTCCTGTGCCTGGAACAGTGCTACTCAAAGCATGGTCCCTAAACCAGCAGTGTCAAGGTCGCTGGGAGCTGGGGGGACATACACATTCCCAGGTCCCATCTCACACCGACTGAATCAGCACCACTGGGGGTGGGGCTCAGGGATGTGTTTCAAGCACTCCAGATGACTCTTCTAGACACCAAGTTTTCAGAGCTACTGTCCCTGGATGGGGTGGCTCGTCTGCTCTTCCTAGTGACTGTCTATCTGCCTCTATCTGTATGTAGGAGCTTAGATCATGCCCTGGAAAAGCAGGTGACATCATGGAATTTTCCTGGTGAGAGCAGAAGGGAGGAGGAGCTCCTCCATTGTACAAACTGGGTCTGGGGCTCAGAGTCTTCCCTGCCTTCTTGCTGAGTGGCTGGAAATTTGGGAAGTTGTGGCAGGCCAGGAGGCTGGCTCCTCCCCACAAAGGGGGCTTTGGGGGCTAGATTCACATCCTAGGGCCATTCTAACAAAAATGATCCAAAACCAGGTGGATTAAAACAATAATTTGTTCTCTTGCGGTTCCAGATGCAAAGTCTGAAATGAAGGTGTCGAGGGCGGTTCCGTCAGGAGGCTCTGAGAGAATCACCCAGGCCTCTCTCCAGCTTCTGTGCTGCCAGCAGTCCTCGGTGTTCTCAGGCTTATAGCCACATCACCCGTGTCTGCCTCCATCCTCACGCAGCCTTCTCCTCTGTGTCTGTCTAAAGTCTCCCTTTCATTTCTCTTACGAGGACACCAGTCATTGGATTTAGAGCCCACCCTAAATCCAGGATCATCTCATCTCAAGATTACACGACACAGACGCCATTTCACGGTCACAGGTGCCAGGGGTTAGGATTTGAACATAACGTTTTGAAGGACATGATTCAACCCACAGCCAGTGCTCAGGGCGGTTGGGTGGGGGCCTGTGCTGGGGGCCCAAAAGCCAGGGCGTGAAGCTGCACTCCACACTCAGCCTGTGACACCTCCCACAAGCTTCTTCACCTCTCAAGCCTCAGCTTCTACTTCTGCAAACAGGGGACAATAAAAGTATCTCCCTGCCCCACATTGAAGGGTCTCCAGTTCCATTGTCTACACACTGACCCAGGAGTTACCTGAAATTGCGGTTCATCTGCTTAAACCTTCTGGGTTTCCAGCACCCCCCAGATGTCCCCACCCTCTAGTCCCTTATCAGGACACTGGCCCTGTGTGGTCTTCCCGCCTTCCTTGCCAGCTGCCTCTCTCCTCACTGGGACCTGAGCGGCACTGCAGAGCGTGCAGGTCTTCTCTCATCTCTGTGCTTTGCCTCCACTCTCTGACTTCTCTCTCATCCCCCTGAGTGAGAGATGAGGGGGCAAGGGAGGGAGAAGGGTTAGAGAGAGAGAAGGGGTGGGTTGGGGGAGATGGAATCTGCAGTCTTTCATACCCTGTGGAGATGCCCCGTGTAAGCCACTGAAGCCTCTGGCCAACCGCAGCGAGCACCTGAGATGCGTCCGCAGAGTGGGCGGGAGCTTGGAAGCGGATCCTCCAGCCCCAGCCAAGCCTTCAGATGGTGCAGCCTCAGGAGCAACCTGACTGCAGCCTTGTGAGACCCTGAGCCAGAAACACCCCACCAATCCACTCCCAGACCCCTGGCCCTCACAACCTGGGAGGTAATAATTACTTACGGCCGTTTGAAGCTGCTATGTCGGGTATAATTTGTTACACAGTGATAGCTAACTGGTACAGTCCCGGGACTCCCAGCAGTTTGGAATATCAGTCATTTTAGCAAGGCCAGGAAGTTAACTGTGGGTCATTGCAGCAGCTGCACTTGGAGATTACGATAAAGAAGCTTTCTCAGACTGGTTTGAACAAGGTGGTGAATTCCTTGCAAGGACACAGAGGTGTCTCTCAAAACCCAAGGACAGGGGACAGCAGGCCTCAGGAGGAACTGGAACCTCCATCCCTTCTCTCTGCTTCTCTTTACTCCTCTGTTCTCAGCTTCTTGGAGTACTTGGCAGTCAGGAAGTGGTCATTTCAATTCTTCAGGTCAGGAGACCAGCTCAGAAATAACTCCACCAACACAAGTGTTGGTCCGTCTTCGTCTTGGCTCCATTTGTCACGGCGGGAGATGGTGATGAAGAGAAACATCAGGACCCTTGGTAGGCACCGCAGGTGAGAGAGAGGAGAGGCCAGCTCGAAGAGAAGGCTGCGAGAAACACCCATGTGTCTTGCCAGCATGACACGTGGCACATCCTTCTTTCAGGAGGCAAGTGTGTAGCCAAAGGCAGGTGCAGGGTTCAAAAGTCAGAAACTGGACCAACTGTTTTCTCCCACCCTGAGCACTAGGGGGAACTCTCCTCACAAATCCACCATCCGCCGTCACCAGCTGTGCTCATCTGACCCTTTATGCAGGCACGCGCTAGACCCGACTTGGGTTCTGTCCCCTTTGCTTGAGGACTGAAAGGCCTGGGAGACGCAAAAGCTTCGGGCTCCAGCCATCTCCCCATGTCAGGTGGGCCTTTTGCCCAGTGTGTCCAGTTGGTGATGCTACAAAGATGCACGAAGCTGGATTCAGAGGCCACCTGTAGTGCTGCCCTGACTTCAGACCTGAGTTGGGACCAGCAGCAGGGAGGGGACTGGGAGCCAGAGGAGGCCTCACGGTGGCAGCACAGACAGGTAGGGGTCCAAGACAGGCCACACATGTTCAAACTCAAGTGTGGGCAGAGGAGCATGGGCAGCCCGGAGCCCTGAGCTCACCCCACACCTGACATGAATGAGGTCACCCAAAATCAGCCTGTCACACTGTCCTGGCAGCCAGTCACATGCTACACTGGTAAACAAATATTGCACAGGCCAGCAAGCAGGACCCGTGCAGCAGCCATCCTCCTTAACTGGCCTGTGGGGGCCCCGGGATGATGCCATCGCCACAGGTCTGGAGTTCCTCAAGGTACCTGGTCAGCACAGCTCAGTTGAACAATGGGCAAAAGACCCGAACAGACCCCTCACCAGAGAAGATGTACAGAGGAAGTAAGCCTCCACAAAGGTGCACGTCCGTGTCGTGTGTCGCTAGGGAACGGACGGCACCAATGGCTGCTGAGCCTGTGGAGCAGCAGGAACTCTCATTAGCTGCTGGTGAGAAAAATGGCACCGGCCCAAGAGGGAACCCTGACGCAGACCCTGGGCCTCAGCGGAAACGCTGTGTCACTGCAGCTGCCCCGCTCTGGTGCGGGTGCTGATAACGGGCTGTGCATGCGGGGAGAGAGGACCCACGGGAACACTCTGCTTCCCACCTGCTTTTGCTGTGAACTTAAACTGCTGTTAAAAATACTGTTGTTTGTTGCTGTTGCTTTAGTACCTCGTCAACTCCACACGTGACTCGGGCAGAGTGGGAAGTTGTGGAGTGCCCCAAGGAGAGAAACAGGGAACCGGGTCTCATGTGGAGCCAACTGTGGGCTCCCTGTCCCCTCAGCCAGCCCCAGGAACTGGAGGGAAACTTAGACAACCTGGAAAAAGACACTCTAGGGCTCAGGGCAGAGGGCAGTGCTGATGACAACCACATTTTTTCATTGCTGGTGTCAACACTTGTATTTTTCTGATTTCCCATTGGTTTGATAGTGAGAGGGTAAAAACAAAGCCGGTTTTTGTTTTTGTTTTTGTTTTTCTGAGATGGAGTTTCACTCTTGTTGCCCAGGCTGGAGTGCAATGGTGCAATCTCAGCTCACTGTAACCTCCACCTCCCAGGTTCAAGCGATTCTCCTGCCTCAGCCTCCCAAGTAGCTGGGATCACAGGCATCCATCACCACGCCCAGCTAATTTTTTGTATTTTTAGTAGAAACAGGGTTTCTCCATGTTGGTCAGGCTGGTCTTGAACTCCTGACCTCAGGTGATCTGCCCACCTCAGCCTCCCAAAATGCCGGGATTACAGGTGTGAGCCACTGTGAGCACCTGTAATTATAGGCGTGAGCACCCAGACAATAAAGCAGTTTTTTAAAGCTTTTGTTTAGTAGTTTTTGTTTTTTGTTTTTTAATAAAACTTCCCCCAAAAACCTGACATAAAAAAACTAACAAAAGAATTCCTGGTTTGGTAGGGAGGCACCATTTTTTTTTCAGTGTGATGTCGGTTTTATTGAGTAGAGGAAAAGGGAGTTGAGCCTCATGATACCCACATTCCAGTTGATTAGAATGCAGACACTCTTCCCGTCTGTGTATGGGAACTGCACCAACACAGGGGCACTGCTGTAAGGAGGAGGTTCCCATGCCTACGTTCATCAGCAGCTCCTGGTCAGTCCCAAGAGGCAAGGGCAGAGGCACCATGACCCCCACACCATGACCGCCACACCTTCCATTCCCAAATCAGAAGCTCCATGAGGGCAGGCAGGGCAGCCTTGTCTAGTCATTTGAGGGACTGAATAGAACAAAAGTCCGGCCCAGTCCCAAGTAAAAGAGACTTCTCCTGTCTGACAGTCTTTGAATGGGAACTTTGGCTCTTCCTAGCTCTACAGTCGTTTCTGGCCTTCACGCTCAGACTCTGCAGACTATGAACTTGCCAGCCTACATAGGCACATATCCAATTCTTTATAAGATAGATAGACAGACAGACAGGCAGGCAGGCAGGCAGGCAGGCAGGCAGGCAGACAGATAGACAGATAGACAGACAGACAGATAGATAGATAGACAGGCAGGCAGACAGATAGACAGACAGATAGATAGACAGGCAGATAGATACACAGACAGACAGACAGATAGATAGACAGGCAGGCAGACAGATAGACAGACAGATAGATAGACAGGCAGATAGATACACAGACAGACAGACAGATAGATAGACAGACAGACAGACAGGCAGGCAGGCAGGCAGACAGATAGACAGACAGGCAGGCAGGCAGGCAGGCAGATAGACAGATAGACAGACAGACAGACAGATAGACAGAGAGGCAGGCAGATAGGTAGACAGACAGGCAGGCAGATAGACAGATAGACAGACAGACAGGCAGAGAGACAGGCAGGCAGATAGATAGACAGACAGACAGGCAGGCAGATAGATAGACAGACAGGCAGGCAGGCAGATAGACAGACAGACAGATAGACAGACAGGCAGATAGATAGACAGACAGACAGGCAGGCAGACAGACAGACAGACAGACAGACAGGCAGACAGGCAGTCAGACAGGCAAGCAGGCAGGCAGACAGATAGATAGACAGAGAGAGAGAGAGAGAGAGAGAGATAATAGACAGACAGATAGATAGATTTCTGTATATGTATATATCCTATTGGTTGTTACCCTGGAGATCCCTAACTAATACAGATCTGCCCATTGGTGGTGCTGCTGTTCTCCCAGGGGTTAGAGAACTCTCCTCACTTTACCCCTGACCCCTATGGGCATCTTCCGTCTCTGTGTGTTGAGAGGACCACAGTGGGATGATCTGGTGTCCACTCCAGCTCTGCAACCAGGATGGCCGTAGAGCCCACATTAAAGTCCAATGACACCACAAGTAAAAACGGGTGCCAAGCTGCTCCCGTTTTCCCAGCCCCATGCCACATTCATGACTGGTTCCCCAACAATCCCTGTGGGTCGCTGCTGCATTCCCCTGATGAGTCTTTCGGCCTCTTCCCTGGCCTTTCCAATGCACCCACATAAAATACACTGAACTTCATGAAAATGAAAATACAGCACACCAGTATTAGCGGGACACAGATAAAACGGTACTGAGGGGAAAATTATAGTACAAAACACATACGGTCTAACAGAGGGAAAAGCCTCAAAACCATCTCAGTTCCACCTCAAGAAACTAGAGAAAGAGGAGAAAAATAAACCCAAAGAAAGCAGAAGGAAAGAAATAACAGAGAAGAGCAGATATGAGTAAAATTCTCTCAAGGATTCCCTGACCATGGTCCTCCTCTACTGCCAGCCCTAATGGCCTCCCATCACCCACAGAGTGAAGTCCAAGCTAGGTGACAGGGTCAACCACATGATATGGTCCAAGGATCCATCCCTGCCAAGGTTCAGCCTCATCTCCGGACACGCTCCTTCTTAAACTTCCTAAACTTTCAGCTCCTGTAAAGTTAAACTTCTAACGGTGCCCCATGGGTGTCAGAATATTTCCTGACTCCTCACCTTTCAGCTGTGGTTTGCTCCCCAAGAGGTACTCGGTTCCAAGCCCGAATCCTGGCCCACAGTTGACACTAACAATGAAGCAATGAGTAATGAGTCTAGAACTGGCCCTCCCCTGTACAGTCTTCTGATTTAAGACATAGGAACAACTGCAGTCAGGGGGAAGGAAGGGCGATCTTTTCAGTAAATAATGCTGGGGTGACCAGATAGCCAGTGGAGAAAAATAAACTCTTATCTCTAATTTATGCCATGCACAATGATTAATTTTTCCTCCACCCGTCACTAATGAGGCAGCAGTGACTTCTTTTCTTGCCACAGCAATGTCAAAAGAAAAACAACCCAGACAAACCACAAGATCAAAATAATACAGAAACATCCAGGTTTCAACTGGAAATCACACATTATACCAAGAATCATGAAGATCTCAAGCTGTGTGAAAAACAACAATCAATAGATGCCAACACAAGATGACAGAGATGTTAGAGGGACCTGAGAAACAATTAAGGGAGCCACGACAGAATGCTTCCATGATCCATTATGAATACACTTGAAACAAATGAAAAAATAGAAAGTCTTTGCAATGAACTAGAAGATGAGAAGAATCAAATGAAAATTTTAGAACTGAAAAATACAATATGTGAAATAAAAAACTCACTGATCCCGGAGAGAGATCCAAGATGGCTGACCACTAGCAGCTCAGGCTTGTAGCTCCCAGTGAAAGCGCAGAGAACGAGAGGATGCCACACTTTCAGACGAATCTTTCCTGCACAAGGACCAGGAGATTCCCAGCGGAGGAGCCCCACGGGTCACCAGCGCAACTCTTGCAGCTGGCTCTGCAGTTTTGCTGGTGCCCTGGCACAGCGGTTCTTGGTGCAGAGTAAACGGGACTGGTTCCCTTTTTGGCCGATGTTTGAAGCTGATTGAAGAAGGGATTCAGGAGGGAAGCCAGATGGGAGACTCCCGGACAGAAAAGAACCAAGAATCTTGATGCCGCTGTTTTAGCAGCGCAGTGGGTTGCTCACATTTTGGCCCTGGGAATTAACAAGTTGGATGTCCACTCAGAGACCTAATTTGAAAGTTGGTAATTACAAAGACGACAGGTGGATAAATTTACAACGATGGGAAGAAACCAGTGTAAAAAGGCTGAGATACCCAAAATCAGAATGCCTCTCCCTCTACAGAGGATCACAGTTCCTCATCAACAGGGGAACAAGGCCTGATGGAAAATGAGTGCATTCCAATAACAGAATTAGGCTTCAGAAGATGGATAATAAGAAACTTCTGTGAGTTAAAAGAACATGTTGTAGCCCAATGTAAAGAAACTAAGAACTTTGAAAAAAGGTTTGACAAAATCCTAACGAGAATAGACAACTTAGAGAGGAATATAAGTGAATTAATGGAACTGAAGAATACAATACGAGAACTCCACGAAGTATGCACAGGTTTTAACACTCGAATTGATCAAGCAGAAGAAAGGATATCAGAGGTCAAAGACCAACTTAATGAAATTAAACGAGAAGGCAAGATTAGAGAAGAAAAAGTAAAAAGGAATGAGCAAAGTCTCCAAGAAATATGGGACTATGTGAAAAGACCTAATTTACGTTTGATAGGTGTACCTGAATGTCATGAAGAGAATGAATCCAAGCTGGAAAATATTCTTCAGGATATTATTCAGGAAAACTTTCCCAACCTAGTAAGGTGGGACAATACTCATCTCCAGGTAATACAGAGAACACCACAAAGATATTCCTCAAGTAGAGCAACCCCAAGACACATAATTGTTAGATTCACCAGGGTTAAAATAAAAGAGAAAATTCTAAGGGCAGCTAGAGAGAAAGGTAAGGTTACCCGTAAAGGGAAGCCTATCAGACTCACAGCAGATCTCTCAGCAGAAACCCTACAAGCTAGAAGAGAGTGGGGGTTAATATTCGATATCCTCAAAGAAAAGAATTTTCAACCCAGAATCTCATATGAAGCCAAACTAAGCTTTATAAATGAAGAAAAAATAAAAATTTTCACGAACAAGCAAGCACTCAGAGATTTCATTACCACGAGGCCTGCTTTACGAGAGCTTCTGAAAGAAGCACTATACACAGAAAGGAACAACCAGTATCGGTCATCCCAAAAACTTACCAAAGGGTAAAGAATATCTCCATAATGAAGAATCTATATCAACTAATGGGCAAAATAGCCAGCTAGCATTAGATGACAATATTAAACTCACAAATATCAATATTAATCCTGAATTTAAATGGATTAAACGCCCCAATCAAAGACACAGACACGCAAACTGAATTAAAAAGTCAAAACGTATCTGCACTCTGTATCCAGATCCATCTCATAAGCAAGGACACACAAAGACTCAAAACAAAAGGCTGGAGGAAGACTCATCAATCAAATGGAGAGGAAAAAAAACAAAACAAACAAACAAAAAAAATAACAGGAGTCGTAACTTTCGTCTCTGACAAAATAGACTACAATAGCAACCAAGACTAAAAGAAACAAAGAAGGACATTACATAACGGTAAAAGGATCAATGCAACAACAGGAGTCAATGATCATAAATATATATGCACCCAATATAGGAACACCCAGATACATAGGACAAGTTTTCAATGACCTATAAAGAGACTTAGACTCCCGCACAATAATAGTGGGAGACTTTGACACCACATTGTTAATATTTGACGGATCAATGAGATAGAAAATTAACAGGGACATCTATGATTTGAACTCAGACCTGGAACAAGTAAACTCAGTGAATATTTATAGAATTCTTCACCCCAGGTCCACAGAATGTACATTTTTTTTTTTAGTATCACATTACACCTATTTTGAAAGTAACCACACAAATGGAAGCAAATCACTCTTCAGCACTTGCACAGCATTTCACAGATTTAAATGAAATATTGGTTGGCTGTTGGTTTGTTATTTTCTTTCCTTATTCCTTCCTGTCTCCACTGTTAACCACAATCATCAGCATAAAAGAGGTTTTTAATACCTATTTCTAGATTGCACTCCAACCTGGGCAATAGAGCAAGACTCCTGTTCTCTCTCCCCCTTTTCTCTTTCTCTTTCTTTCTTTCTTTAAAAAAAAAAACTCACTGATCCCTTCAACAGAAGAATGGGAAGGACAGAGGAAAGAGTGAAGTGGAAGACAGAATAACAGAAATTACTGAATCTGAATAACTCAGAGAAAATAGACTGAAGTAAAAATTAACAGAGCCTCAGGGACCCAATGAAAACAACCAAAAAGCTAATATTTAAGATTCTGGAGTCCCAGAAGGAAAGGAGAAAGAGCATAATAGGGAAAAAGTACTTACCGAAACAGTGGCTGGAAACTTCCTGAATTTGTGAAGAGACATAAACTTACAGATTCAAGAAGCTGAGCAAACCCTAAATAGGATAAACCAAAAAAATCCACACCGAGACACACACTAATTAAACTTCTGTAAACTAAAGACAGAAAAAAAGTCTTCAAAGAAGCCAAAGAAAAACTGAGAAAACTGAAAGGAAAAATAGACAACTACAGAAGTATCGTTAGAAATTTCAATAGAACTAGACAGAAAATCAACAATACTGAAGCACTCAACACTATCAACTCCAGGATCTAATCAATATTTACAGCACATTCCCCTCAGTAACAGAAAAATATGCATTCTTTTCAAATGCTCATGGAAAATACACTAAGATAGATCATATCCTGGGCCATAAAGCAATCTAAAAAACTTTAAAAAATAGAAATTGGCCAGGCGTGGTGGCTCACGCCTGTAATCCCAGCACTGTGGGAGACCGAGGCAAGCAGATCACCTGAGGTCAGGAGACTGACACCAACCTGACCAATATGGAGAAACCCCATCTCTACTAGAAATACAAAATTAGCTGGGCATGATGGCACACACCCAAATCCCAGCTACTCAGGAAGCTGAGACAGGAGAATCTCTTAAACCCAGGAGGCAGAGGTTGCAGTGAGCTGAGATTGCATCATTGCACTCCAGCCTGGGCAACAAGAGCAAAACTCCATCTCAAAAAAAAAAAAAAAAGAAAGAAAAATAGAAATCATACAGGGTATGTTCTCCAAACACAATGAAATCAAACTAGAAATCAGCAAGAGAAAGATAACAGGAATATCTCTGAACACTTGGAAAGTAAACAACACACTTCTAAATTATCTTTAGATCAAAGAGGAAGTCTAAATAAAGGAAGACCAAAAAATATGCCAAACTTAATAAAAATGAAAATACAGCACACCAGTATTAGTGGGACACAGATAAAACGGTACTGAGGGGAAAATTATAGTACAAAACACATAAGGTCTAACAGAGGGAAAAGCCTCAAAACCGTAATCTAAGTTCCACCTCAAGAAACTAGAGAAAGAGGAGAAAAATAAATCCAAAGAAAGCAGAAGGAAAGAAACAACAGAGAAGAGCAGATACAACTAAAATTGAAAAAAAAATAAAAGAAAGAAAATCAATGAAAAAGGAGCTGTCTCTTTGAAGAGACCAATAAAATGGACACACTTCTAGCAAGACTGATAAAGAGAAAAAGAGAGAGAAGATGCAAAAGGCCAATATTAAGAATAAAACAGGGAATATCATTGCAGACCCTGCAGGCATCAGAAGGATAAAGTAGAATACTATAAACCACTCTGCACACATGTATTTGACAACTTAGATAAATCAACTTCTTAACCACAACTCACCCACTATGAAATAGATAATTTGCATAGCCTTATAACTATTAAGGAAATTACATAAATAATTTCAAAAATCTCCAAGCCTAGATGATTCTATTAGACAAATGTACCAATTCTTTGCAGAATAACATGAATTCAAAAGCCATACACATGAGAAAGGAGAAATAGAACAGATGACATGATTGTCTGTGTAGAAAATCCCAGTGAATCTACATAAACACTAACTCCTAGAAACTAATAAGTTAGTTCAGCAAGGTGACAGACAAGATAAATATACAGAATTGATCGTATTTCTATATATTAGTAGTAAACATGTGAAGATTAAAAATACAATGCTATTGAAATCTCTCAAAAATTAAATACCTAGATGTAAATTTTTTTAATATACAGAACTTGTATACTGAAAACTACACAACCACTATGAAAGACACCAAAGAAAATCTAAATAAATGAAGAAACATACCATGTTCATGGATTAGATGACTCAACATAATAGAGGTGCCAATTCTCCCTAAATCAATGTACAGGTATTGGTTGATATACAGCAATTCCTGTCAAAGTTTTAGTAAGATTTTTCATAGATATACACAAGATTATTCTAAAATGTATATAGAAAAGGAAAGGTTTTAGAACAGCTAAAACAATTTTGAAATTTAAGAATAAAGTGGGAGCCTTTAGTCTATCTGATTTTAAGCCTAATATATAGTCTTATATAATCAAATAATAATCAATACAATAATCAGAAATTCATGGTATTGGCAGACAAATGAACACATAGTACAATGGAAGAGAATAGAGAATCCAGAAATAGATTCACAAAAATACACCCCACTAATTTTTAACAAAGGTGCAAAATCAATTCAGCGGACAAAAATAGCATTTATAGAAAATAGTGCTGAAGCAACTGGATATCCATTGGCAATAAAATGGGTTCCAACCTAAATTTCACACCTTTTACCAAAAGTAACTCATGATGAATTATGTACACGTGAAACTATAAAATTTTTAGCAAAAAACACAGGAGAAAATCTTCAGCATCTGGAGCTATGCAAAGAGTCCTTAGACTTGACCCTTAGAGCACATCCATAAAAGCAGCGCTTTTGGAGACCTATAATCCCAGTGCTTTGGGAGACCAAGGCAGGCAGATCACCTGGGAGTTGGAGATCAGCCTGACCAACATGGGGAAACCCTGTCTCTACAAAAAACACAAAATTAGCTGGGCATGATGGTGCATGCCTGTAATCCCAGCTACTCGGGAGGCCACGGCAAAAGAATCACTTGAACCCAGGAGGCAGAGGTTGCAGTGAGCTGAGATCATACCATTGCACTCTAGCCTGGGTGACAAGAGCAAAACTCTAAAAAAGAAAAAAGAAAGAAAGAGAAAGAAGAAAAAGAAAGAGAGAGAGAAAGAAAGAAAGAAACTGGACTTAATACAAATTTGAAACTCTGCTCTGCCAAAGACCCTGTTAAGAGGATGAAAAGATAAGACAGACCGAGAGGAAATATTTGCAATCCAAAAATCCTACAAAAGAGAAGTCCAGGCAATAGAAAGAACCCTTAAAATTCAATGGTGAAAAAGCAAACAACCCAATAAGAACATGAGCAAGGGCCAGGTATGCTGGCTCAAACCTGTAATCCCAGCGCTTTGGGAGACCGAGGCAGGCAGATCACCTGGGAGTTGGAGATCAGCCTGACCAACATGGGGAAACCCTGTGTCTACTAAAAACACAAACTTGGCTGGGCATGATGGTGCATGCCTGTAATCCCAGCTACTCGGGAGGCTACGGCAAAAGAATCACTTGAACCCAGGAGGCAGAGGTTGCAGTGAGCTGAGATAGCTCCACTGAACTGCAGCCTGGGCAACAACAGTGAAACTCCATCTCAAAAAAAAAAGGAACGTGAGCGAAAGGTATGAAGAGACATTTCCCTGAAGAAGAAAACTAGATGCAAATCAGTACATAAAAAGATGTCTGACGTCATTAACCATTAGGGAACTACACATTCAGACCGCAGAGGTATCACTAGACACCTATCAGAGCTAAAACAAAAAATAATGACCTCGAATGCTGGTGAGGATGTGAGGAAACTGGGTCACTCACACATTGTTGGTGAGACTGAAATGGTACAGCCACTTCGAAACAGTTGGGCAGTTTCATATAGCAAGAGCTATGTCACCCAACAACTGAATTCCTGGGCAGTTACCCCTAGACAAATGAAGACTCGTGTTCACACCAAAACTTGGACACAGACTTTTATTATAGTAGCCAGAAACTGGAGAGCAATCCAAGTGTTTTTAACAAGCGAATTATTAAACAAACTAAGATTACTTGGTGATAAAGGAAGAAACTCTTGACAGACACAGTGACCTGGATGAATCACCAAACACCTATGCTGAGTGGAAAGAAGCAAATGTATTACCCCATTTACATAACATTGTTGGAATGACCAATTTAAGGATATGGAGAACAGATTCCTGGTTGCCCAAGGTTAGGGAAGGGGAGGGGGCAGGGGGAAGGCAGGTGTGTGTATAAAAATGCAGGCGGGGCGCGGTGGCTCAAGCCTGTAATCCCAGCACTTTGGGAGGCCGAGGCGGGTGGATCACGAGGTCAAGAGATCGAGACCATCCTGGTCAACATGGTGAAACCCTGTCTCTACTAAAAATACAAAAAATTAGCTGGGCATGGTGGCGCCTGCCTGTAATCCCAGCTACTCAGGAGGCTGAGGCAGAATTGCCTGAACCCAGGAGGCGGAGGTCGCGGTGAGCCAAGATCGCGCCATTGCACTCCAGCCTGGGTGACAAGAGCGAAACTCTAAAAAAGAAAAAAGAAAGAGAAAGAAGAAAAAGAAAGAAAGAGAGAAGAAAGGAGAGAGAAGGAAGGAAGCAAGGAAGGAAGGAAGGAAGGAAGGAAGGAAGGAAGGAAGGAAGGAAGGAAGGAAGGAAGGAAGGAAGGAAGGAAGGAAGGAGAAAGGAATGGGGAAAGGAAGGAAGGGAAAGGGAAGGAAGGGGGAAGGAATGGAGGGAGGGAGGGAGGGAGGGAAGGAGAAAAACCATCAAAAGAGTGAAAGGGCAAGTCACAGAGTGAAAGAAGATATTCACAATACATAGATCCAACTGAAGACTTGTCACCAGAGTGTACAAACAGGTGCTTAAGATGAGTAAGAAAAAGACAGACAACTGAATGTTTTTAAAGTGAGGGAAAGGCTTGAACAGACAATTCACAAAAGATGTTTAGATGGCCACTGGGAATATGAGAAGGTGCTCAATATCGTTAGTCCTCAGGGAAATGCAGTTAAAACCACATTTATAGCACACCCAACAGAGTGGCTAAAATTTAAAAAGCTGACCATACCAAATGTAGGCAAGGACATGGAACAACCAGAACTCTCATGCCTCGTCCTTGGACGTGGGAAAGGAAACAGACCATTTTGGGAGACTGAGTGGTAGGGTCCACTAAAGTTAAACAAGGGTGGCGCTCAGACCAGCATTTCCAGTCCTAGGAAATACTGCCCGTGCCCCCCATGATGCGCACTGGAATGCTGTACACGTTTTAGTAATGACAGCCCAAGGGCGGGGCACAGTGGCTCACACTTACAATCCCAGCACTTTGGGAGATTGAGGCGAGCAGATTACTTGAGCCCGAGAGTTCAAGACCAGCCTGGGCAACATGACAAAATCCTGTCTCTACAAAAAATACAAAAATTAGCTGGATATGGTGGCACATGCCTGTGGTCCCAGCTACTTGGGAGGCTGAGGTGGGAGGATCCTTTGAGCCTTGGAGGGCGAGGCTCCAGTGAGCCAAGATCATGTCACTGCCCTCCAGCCTGGGTGACAGAGCAAGACCCTATCTAAAAAAAAAAAAAAAAAAAACCAGCCCAATGCCAGAAACAAGTCAAATGGCCCTTAACAAGCGAATGAACAAACCATGGCGAACTCATACAAAGGGTTACTGATACCACTCAGCAATTTTTTAAAAGAAAATACTTTGGGAGGCCAAGGCAGGTGGATCACGAGGTCAAGAGATCAAGACCATCCTGATCAACATGGTGAAACCCCGTCTCTACTAAAAATACAAAAAATTAGCTGGGCATGGTGGTGCACGCCTGTAATCCCAGCTACTCAGGAGGCTGAGGCAGGAGAATTGCCTGAACCCAGGAGGTGGAGGTTGCGGTGAGCCGAGATCGCGCCATTGCACTCCAGCCTGGGTAACAAGGGCGAAACTCCGTCTCAAAATAAATAAATTAATTAAATTAAATAATAAATCGTGGATACACGCAACAAAATGACTGAATCTCAGAAAGTTCATGTTGCTCAAAAGAAAACAATAGAAAAGACCACATACTAAAGGATTGCACTGTTACAAAGTTCAAACGCAGGCAGAACCCACCTGCAGAGACAAAAGTCAGATGAGTGGTGACCTGCAGTGGGGGCTCCTGTATGGGAACGGGCACAGGGCAACCTCGCTGGGGCTGGAAGTCCTTACTGCCTTGATCTAGGTGGTGTTTGCATGGGTGTAGACATACATCCATTTCCCCTGGCTGTCCACCTAAAATGTGAGCATGCTACTTACATACGTTCAAACTCAACTGTAGACAATAGTTTCCAATGGCTTTTAGGCGGATAAATGAGACACAGGGGAAGAGAAGAAGGGAGGGACTGAGCTCCATGGGTCAGAAGAATCAAACCCAAGCCAGAAACTCACTCGGTTATTAGAACCAGCACCTGTTTCCAGGGACCCAAGAGGCCCCAGATACAAGGAAGCACCCTGCAGATTCTTGGGCAAAATTCCTGCCCAGCCACAGGGCGGGCTGGGCTGCAAGACTCTGTCCGTGAATGTTGGCCCAGCCTTCCCCCACTTGCAGAAATGCCCAGGCTGGCGCAGGTCTCGGCCTGAACATGTGAGTTCTCGGATGAGGACAGGGCAGGGTGGAGGCCAGGGTGGGGGAGCCAAGCCCACGAGGGCTCTGGGTGGACACTCAGCAGCAGGAGGGGGCTCCGTGGGAAGGCCAGGAAAAGTCAGTCGCTGGCAGAAAAACCCAGGTCTGCCCCAGGCTCCCCTATAGCTGGCACTGAGCAAGCAGCTAATAAATGTCTGCTGAGCTGCGGTGAATTCCCAGGGCATGGCGACGCTCAATGACTCAGCTCCATTCCCAGGGAGCTGCTCTGTGAATTGCCTCACTGATTGATTAATGATCAGGCTTTATGAAACAGTTTACAGAGCACTTCTGACAGGTCCAGCTTGGGGTTCAGATCTCGGCCCTACCTCTCAATAGCTGGGTAACTGTGAGCAAATCACTTAAGCTCTCTGTTCCCCCATGTCTTCAGCTTAAAAAGCGGGGATGATAACAGCACTTTACTTCATCCGACTGGGTGAATTCACACATGTAAAGTTTAGAATAGTACCTGGTACCTGTAAGTCACACAGACGGTTAGTGGCGCAGGCTGGTCTCAAAGCCATCTCTATCTGACTCCAGAATCACTACATAGCGCAGTTCACCATGCCAGCCACTGCCCAGCCATGGCCACTGGGCACGCAAAATGTGCCTAGTCCAAATACAGAGGTGTCAGATTTGGAAATCTGTTTACAAAATAATAAAAAGAAAAGATGTGAAATATCAGCAATGCTTTACGTGACCTAGAAGAGAAGAACTGCAATGTTTCCACACAAAGAAGAGATAATGTTTGCATTGGTACGTATCCCAGTTACCCGACTTAATTATTACGCATCGTATATATTGATCAAAATGTCACATGACTCCAAAATACATTCAACTATGATATATCAATAAAAATACCAAAAAAAGGCTTTACAGCGGAATGTGCTGAGACAATTGCATTTGGTCACATTCAATTTACATGAAATAGATTATTAAAATACACTTCACCTCTTTGTTCTTTTTGTTCTTAATATGCGTACAGGAAAACATGATATCACACGAGAGGCTGACATCCGAGCTTCGCCCTGGATTTCTGGCTGCCACTATGCCTGAGTCTTGTCTTTATCTCTCTCTCCCCCAACTTTTAAGTCCCGTGCTTCTTCCTGCGTGAGGCGCTTTGTCTCCTCCATAAGGAACTCCCTCCTGAAATTGTTCCCATCCCATCAAAACTCACCCCCTGCATAAGAGCAACCCAACTTCTGGTGGTCAGAGAGTGTCCCCAGAAAAGAGGGTTCATGTCAGCAAGCAGGCCGCCTTCTGCCCAAAATGGGGATTGGGTGCCCCTGGGTATTGGCCACTAGCTAGGCATGGGTACCCACTCGCCAGGCATGGGAACCCACTGGCCAGACACAGGTGTCACTAGCCAGACACAGGTACCCATCACCAGCCAGACACAGTACCCACCGGCCAGACACAGGTACCCAGCAGCCAGACACAGGTATCACTAGCCAGATACAGGTACTCAGCAGTCAGACACAGGTATCACTAGCCAGACACAAGTAGCCACCAGCCAGACACAGGTACTCAGCAGTCAGACACAGGTACTCAGCAGTCAGACACAGGTACCCAGCAGCCAGACACAGGTATCACCGGCCAGACACAGGTATCCAGCAGCCAGACACAGGTCCCCACAAGTGAGACACGGGTATCACTAGCCAGATGCAGGTACCCACCAGCCAGACACAGGTATCACTACCTGTCATGGGTACCCACCAGCCAGACACGGGTATCACTACCTGTCATGGGTACCCACCAGCCAGGCACGGGTATCACTACCTGTCATGGGTACCCACCAGCCAGGCACGGGTATCACTACCTGTCATGGGTACCCACCAGCCAGGCACGGGTATCACTACCTGTCATGGGTACCCACCAGCCAGGCACGGGTATCACTACCTGTCATGGGTACCCACCAGCCAGGCATGGGTATCACTAGCCAGATGCAGGTACCCACCAGCCAGACATGGGTATCACTACCTGTCATGGGTACCCACTAGCCAGGCACGGGTATCACTACCTGTCATGGGTACCCACTAGCCAGGCACGGGTATCACTACCTGTCATGGGTACCCACTAGCCAGGCACGGCTATCACTACCTGTCATGGGTACCCACCAGCCAGGCACGGGTATCACTACCTGTCATGGGTACCCACCAGCCAGGCACGGGTATCACTACCTGTCATGGGTACCCACCAGCCAGGCACGGGTATCACTACCTGTCATGGGTACCCACTAGAATGTTTATGTTCTCCCCAAATTCCTCTGTTAAATCCTAACCTCAGGGCGATGGTATTAGGAGACAGGGCCTCTCGGAGTTGATTAGCTTAGGGGGCCAGAGCCCTCCTGGGAGGAATGAGTGCCCTCATAAAAGAGACCCCAAGGAGACACCTCACTCCTCCCACCCAGTGAAAAAGTGTGGTTTGTGAACCAGGAAGCAGGCCCTCACCAGACCCCGAATCTGCCAGCGCCTTGACCTAGGACTTCCAGCCTCCAGAAAAAATGTGTGGCTTATGAACCGCCCTCCCATCTATGGCGCTTTGTTACGGAGGCCCAAATGGGCAAAGCAGGACATAGAGTTCCCTGCACAAGCGTAGAAGCCCCATATGTGAAGCCAGCAGAAAGCTGATGCCCAGGGGAGCTGGGCAGCTGGCCCCATTCTCACCACCCCAGGCTCCTGGCCCCTTGCTCACCGGGCAGGTGGACCCATCAGCAGAGCCCAACTGGCCCCTTTGATGCCAAGGGGCACCCCAGCCTCCACCATGGCATGGAAAACTACATGGACAAGGACTTTAGCCATGGGAACAATGGGTTTAGCCAACAGAATCTTGAAAGAGCGCAGGACTCAACCCCATTCTACCTCTGACCTGCCCCTTCCCTCTCTCCGCCTCAGTTTCTCCATTTGTGCAGGGCCAGAGGTCTGGACCTGATGCTCTCTGAGGTTCTCACTGCTGATTGGATAAAATATCAAACAAAGAGCCGTGGATGGAGTTTGGTGCTTCCCAGGCTATAGCTGGGCCCTGGGCCAGGGGACACCCGCCGGACTCCACAGGCGAACAGATGGGGACAGTCAAATGGGCCACTTGGCAGAGGCAGGCCAGACAAGGCTGGGACGGCTAGCACCAGGCAGGACGGCCTCATGGTCAGCCTGGGCAGCAGGGAGCGTCTGTAGGATGGGACATGTTGGGGGCCTAGGCCTCCAACCCTGAGGTGCTCCCCCGACGAACTTTCCCGTCTATGGGCTGCCTCCAGGAATGAGGGCCTTGGCAGCAGGCGGGCACATGTCCCATGTGCCTGAGTAACCCTGCCTACGCTCAGGCCCAGGACTGCAAGGCACCAGCAGCTCATGGAAGCTCACAGTAGGGTACAGGTCTGCAAAGACTCCGGCCACCCACAAGCCAGCAGCCTCATCCTCTGCCCACCCTCTTGAGCTCAGATCCCACTGGCTGGCTCCAGGAAATGGAGGGCTGTGGGGATGACCTGCCCAGGTGGGCGTTGAGAAAGGCTCTGCCCTGGGTTCAGGTCCCAGCCCCTCTGCTTTCCAGCTGCACTATTTTAAACAAGCTATTTCCTCTTCCTGAGCCTCACCTTCTCCATCTGTGAAATGGGCATGATGACAGTGTCCTGCTCTTAGGGATGATGTCAGGACAGCATAAGGAAACGAAATCGCATGAAGCTTTTGCTGAAAGGCAGCTAAAACCAGCTGATGATAAGGAAAGAACAGGAAAAAAAAAAAAATTGACCTGGCCTGTCCTTTCAAGAATTGCACCCCACTCTGGGCATCAGGAAAGATACCTGGTTCGAGAATCCAAGGTTCGTGCTGGAAGAAGACCCTTCCTAGGGCCTGTCAAGAAAGTGACCCACATTTGCCCCACTGGATACTAAGCCCCAAAAGGCAGAGGCTTAGCATGAGGTCGATGGAGGTTTAGCAGGTATCTTTTTCCTATTGGAAAGTTTTTATTTTCTTTAAATCCGATTCTGAGGGTATGAAAGTCACAAATGTGAGTCACGAGCTGTCGGCAGAAAGATGCTGTTGAGACTTGAAGAGGGCGGCAGAGCTCTCCAAAGATCGGCTGGGTTTCTTTAAGCCTCTCAGATGTTATTTCATAACCAGCTGACATGCACAGAAAGGAGTGAGACTTTTCCCAAGGAAACGTCTCCCGCAGCCAGGACAAGGCTAATCGCCCCACAGACACCCGTGATCACTGCTTCAGGCCTGCTATCAGCTGCCCCACTGAGAGGGCAAGGTGCCTGTCGCCTCCTGGCCACCAAGGTGTTTGTTTTTGGGGTTTCTTCGGGTTTCTTCTGACGAGCCAGGGGCTGCTGATTTTCTTGGCTGTTTCTGAGGCCAAGAAATGTGTCGGGCAGCCTTGGGTACTGAGGAGACTGCTTGCTCCCAGTCACATCAGTGACAGCCCATCCCTCACCCTGAGCCCTCCTCCCCAGGCTCTGTGTGAAGGGCCTGATGCATGAGATCTTACTGCAGCCCCACAGAAATCCCTCAAATTGGTATCTTTACACCCATTTTGCATGTGGGAAAACTGAAGCTCAGAGAGGTGAAATGACATGCCCAAGACCCCACTTCTACAAAGTGGTGGAGCTGGGATTGGAATGCAGTGTCTTCCCGGTCTGGCATCTGCCCCCTTCATCATGCTTTTGCCTCCTCAGCTTAAGTCACTAAGAGTTACTTGCCACCGACTACTACGTGGAGAGCACCCCCTCAGGAGAAGAATGGGGACAAGCATGATCCCAGGCCTGAAGAAACTTACAGCCCAACCTAATGAATGAGATAGTGAAAGAATTCATCAACAAATGAGTGAATGTGGGCCCTCTGACAACAAACTGATTGAGTAAGTTTTCCTTGTTTGGAATCCTAGTTGCTCTAAATTGGCAGAATCCATGTGCTTTTGGATCTGCCTGAGCCTGAAAAAAGGGCTTGCCCAAGTGGCACGTTTTGGGGCTAAGGCCCAGAAACAGGGACCAGGAGGCATGAGACAGGGCAAGAGGATGAGCCCATCTAAGGGTGTGTCAGAGCTGGCGCTGCTGCAGAGAGCACACCTTGCCAGCATGAGTCAGATGGCTGAGCAGCTCCCAAAGGCATTGCAGCAGAGAAACCCAGAGCAGAAAGGACAGGCTGGCCCACTGGTGCATTTGTTCATTCTATCAATGCTTATACTAAACCAGATGTTGGAGTTAAATAGATATGAGATGGATGGATGGATGCATGGATGGATGGATGGATGGATGGATGGATGGATGGATGGATGGATGGATGCATGGATGGATGGATGGATGGATGGATGGATGGATGGATGGATGCATGCATGGATGGATGGATGGATGGATGGATGCATGGATGGATGCATGGATGGATGGATGGATGGATGGATGGATGGATGGATGGATGCATGCATGGATGGATGGACGGATAAGTGGATGGGTGGGTGGATGGATGGATAGATGCATAGATGAATAGATGGGTGGGTGGATGGATGTGTGAATGGTTGGATGTATGCATGGAGAGATGGATAGATGGATGGGTGGATGGATGCAATAATATGTAAGTAGAAAGACAAATGAACAATTTCATAATTTACAGATGGACAGATATGTGGATAGATGGATGATGGACAGGTATATGTACATAGGTATTGATGGATATATGGAAGGATAGATGGGTTGATGAATGGGTGGATGGGTGTGTGGTAGATGAGTGGATGGTTGAATGTAGGGATGGATGGGCATATGCATATATGTATGTATGAATGTATGGGTGGATAGATGGATGGATGAATGAGTAGGTGGATGGATGGGAAACTGTGTGGGTGAGTAGGCAGAAGGATGGATGGAT